>NC_057813.1:328653944-328658889 GCF_018294505.1 Triticum aestivum
CGGGCAGCGGCGGCGCGGTGCGGGCCGCGGGGCCCCGCACGGGCCGAGTGGGCCGACGGCGGTGGAGGGCGAATCGGAAGGCGACACGTGGCGGCGGCAAGGGGGCTGGACAAGTCCGGCGGTGGAGCGGACATGTCCGGCGCGGGGTGGAGGAAGAGGCTAGGGTTTCATCCGCGAATTTCGGGGAAGGGCACCTATTTATAGATTCTGGGAGCTAGGAGAGTCCAAATGAGGAGCGGTTTTCGGCCATGCGATCGTGATCAAACGACCGAGAGCATGGAAGAGACTTAGATGGGTTTTGGGCCCACTTTGGAGGGGTGTTGGGATGCAACACAAAAGAGGCCTTTTACGGTTCCCCGGTTAACCGTTGGAGTATCAAACGGACTCCAAATGGCACGAAACTTGACAGGCGGTCTACCGGTGCTATACCAAGGCCGCTTGGAAAACCTCGGTCCATTTCGAGAAAGTTTAACACCCGCTCACAACGAGAGACAAAAAGGGGACGCCGGAGGACATAGAAGTGCCGGATTGCAAAACGGACAACGGGGAAAATGCTCAGATGCATGAAACGAACACGTATGCAAAATGAGATGCACATGATGACATGGCAAAATGCAACACGCAAGCAAATGACATTGCAACGATGGCGAATAACTGGCAGACACCTGGCGCATCGGATCCGGGGCGTTACAATGCTTGTTGTGGACGTCTGCATCTTCAAGTGGATTTTTCTCACCATCTCTCCAGGTCTCTTCACCATGGTGAACTCCCGTGACCCGTCGGCGTACGCCATTTGGACACGGCTGTGCGACCTCTTCCTCGACAATCAACTCCAGCGCTGTGTCTTCCTCCATGGGGATTTCTTCACCATGCAGCAAAATGATCTTTCGATCGACGAGTACTGCACGCAGATGAAGGTTCTCATGGACGAGCTACGTGATGTCGGCATGACCATCGACGACTCTGTCCTCCTCACCAACCTCCTTCGTGGCCTCCACCCCGACCTCGGCCAATCTGCCGCCAACCTCTCCCTCATCACGACGATGTACGCCAAGGCGGTCACGTATCTTCGCATGGAGGAGAAGCATCTTCGTCACGCGGCCCGGCAAGCTCCTCTCGCCGCCCTCCATGCTGGCACCATGAAGGGCCCCGCCGCCCTCCCACAACCTCCACATGCGCCGGCTCCACAGCCGCCCGCCGCCCCTGACTAGGGCCACCAGAAGAGGCGGGGAGGTTGTGACTACAGTGACCGCAACGCGGCTCTTAGCCCCGCCAAGCGGCTCCACCCGCTCCTGCTCAGGCTGCGGCGCCCCCACCCTGGCTCACGGGGTACAAGCCCTATACGGGCGTGGTGCACGCCTACTCGATGCCTCTTTTGCGGGCGCTTGCTCCGGGCCAACTTGGCCCTCGCCCGGCTCTCCTTTAGGCCCTCTTGGCTGCGCGGGGTGGCTCTGGACCCGGCGGTTTTTCAACGTACAGCGCGATCATGGCCCACGGTGCCGCCATGTCGCCCCCTGCGACGCTGTACCCACCAGTTACAACTACAACCCGGCGCTCCTAGCCGCCCTCCATACCGCCCCTACCCCAAGCAACTACTCCAGCGGCGGGGACTAGTACATGCACACAGGCGCTGCTGCTCATATGGCATCGCACCCGGGTATTCTCTCTTTTGCCTCTCCGTACCCCCTTCTCTCTCGCATCGTTGTCGTTGATGGCTCTACGCTTCCCATCACCCACCACGGCGCGTCCTCCCTCCCTCTCTCATCATCTTCCTTACCTCTCAACAACGTTCTTGTGTCTCTGTCCTTAATCAAAAAATTATGTTCTGTTCATACTCTTACTCGTGAACATCCTGTCATCATTGAGTTTGACAAAAATGGTTTTTCTGTCAAGGATGCCCACTCCCGGAAGGTTCTGCACCGATGTGATTCCCCCGGCGATCTTTACCCATGTGGTCTAACGACAAGCAGTGGTCCCGTCGCTCTCCACGTCAACGTCTCTCTCTGGCATGCTTGTCCTAGCCATCCCGGCGCCGACGCTCTTCATAAAGTTTTGTGGTCTTTTCCTTTTTCATGTAATAAATCAGAGACACACACTTGTCATGCGTGTCGCGTAGGGAAACATGTTCGTTTGTCGTTTTCTTCTTCATCATCAATTGCCTCATTTCCTTTTGATGTTATTCACTGTGATGTTTGGACATCTCCCGTCCCCAGCAATTCGGGTTTATCATATTGCCTTGTGATTTTGGATGATTTTTCTCATTTCACTTGGACTTTTCCGTTGCGCCGCAAATCCGACGTCGCTTCCTCCCTTCATGCTTTTTGTGCTTATGTTGCCACCCATTTTCACCGCACCATTGCCCATCTTCAAACCGACAACGGAAAGGAATTTGATAACCTCGCTATTCGCACCCTCTTATCCACTCATGGTACCATTTTTCGTCTCACATGTCCATATACATCTCAGCAAAAGGTCTTGCCGAACGTGTTCTTCGCACTCTTAATGAGAGTGTTCGCGCATTGCTCTTCCACGCACACATGCCTGGCCGGTTTTGGCCCGATGCTCTCACCACAGCTACCCTTCTTCTTAACATCCGGCCTTGTAAACCCCGATGGAACTACACCCCTCATCATCTCTTATTCGGGTCACCTCCGTCATATGATGATCTCCATGTCTTCGATTGCCTTTGTTATCCTAATATCACCGCCACGACACCACATAAGTTGGCGCCTCGCCCCATCGCTTGTGTCTTTCTTGGCTACCAACCCAACACAAAAGGCTTCCGTTGCTATGACCCTGAGTCCCATCGTGTGTTTGTGTCTAGGCACGTTTATTTTGATGAGGTTGTTTTTCCGTTTCAGCAGGCAGCGTCGCGTCCCTCGCCATCTCTGGAAGCCTCTCCTCGACGGACTCGTGGAGCCCTTGCGCTCCCTCCACCTCGTCGGTCGGGCGCGGTTGCGGGTTTGTCGTCCGCTGTCTTAGGGCCCTCGGCATTTCCTCCGCTGACTCAGGACGAGTCAGCCTCCCAGGCCACGCAGGGCCCCCGCCTCTTGGCTCTGGAGGATCCGTCCTCCCAGGACTCGCCGGGCCGCCTCCTCTCGGCTCTGGTGGAGCCGGGCGCGCCCCCAGCTGGGCCATTGGGCACCTCGTCAGCTCAGGAGGAGTCGGCCCCCTCGGCCCCGTCTATGCCCTCATCGCCGTCTACGACCGGGCCCTCTGGCTCCTCATCGGCTCCGGAAGAGCCGGCCCTCTCGGCCCCGTCGGCCGAGCCTTCTCACGCCTCAACGATGCCCTCGACAACAACACCCGTGGCATCGCCCGCGTCTTCATCATCATCCGAGCTGGCTATTGTGGCCCCTCGGCACCACAGTCCACGCCCGCCTCCCCCGCCGCCTCACCACCATGTGGTGATGCGCGCCAAGACCGGGGTGCACCAGCCGAATCCACGCTACCACAACCTCAGCGTCACGACCCTCTCTCCGGTTCCGTGATTGGTGCATTCTGCGTTGAGTGTCCGCATTGGACTGCCGCTATGCGCGCTGAGTACGATGCTCTTGTCACCAACCGGACTTGGACCCTTGTTCCTCGTCCCCCTGGAGCGAACGTCATCTCGAGAAAGTGGGTTTTTCATCACAAACTCCTCCTAGACGGTTCTCTCGACAGGTACAAGGCTTGCTGGGTTGTCCATGGATTTGCACAACATGCCGATGTTGACTTCTCTGAGACTTTCTCTCTGGTCGTCAAACCTGCCATGATTCGTGTGGTTCTTCAGCTGGCTGCCTCTCGCCACTAGCCTATACATCAGCTCGACATCAACAATGCCTTTTTGTACGACCATCTTCAGGAGCGAGTTCTCTGTCAGCAGCCGACCAGGTTCATTGACCCTCAGCGACTGGATGATGTGTGCCTATTGTCACGGTCATTATATGGCCTCAAACAGGCTCCACACGCCTGGTACCAGTGCATCGCCGCGTTCCTTGGTCTTCTCGGGTTTCGCAGCACCACCTTTGACACGTCGCTGTTCGTGCTGCATCGGGCTGATCATGTGGCTACGCTTCTGCTCTATGTTGATGATATTGTCATCACTGCCTCCCGAGCAGATCTTCTTCGCGACATCATTGGTCGTCTTGGTTCCGACTTTTAGCTGAATGTGCGACGTGATGCCACTGGGTTTTTTCTGCATCAGGGCTAGTATGCTCTTGATCTTCTGGGCCGTGCCGGCATGGCTGACTGCAAGCCAGCCGCCACACCTGCTGAGGCTAAGCCCAAGCTCTCCGCCATCGCTGGCCAGCCCACCACTGACGCCGCTCTTTACCACAACATTGTGGGCTCCCTTCAGTACCTTATGCTCACCAGACCAGACATTCAGTTCGCGGTGTATCAAGTTTGCTTGCATATGCACTTGCCCCATGATGTTCACTGGTCTTTGGTCAAGCGCATTCTTCGGTACATTCGTGGCACCCCGACGTACGGTCTTTGTCTCCATGCATCCGCATCGACTGAGCTTCTTGGTTATACTGATGTGGATTGGGTTGGCTGTCCCAACACTCGACGTTCGACGTCTGGCTATTGTGTCTTCTTTGGTGACTCTCTTGTCTCCTAATCCTCTAAACGGCAGCCTACTGTCTCCCGTTCGAGTGCTGAGGCCGAGTACCGAGCTGTCCCCAACGTCGTTGCGGAGACTTGTTGGCTTCGTCACCTTCTTGGTGAGCTTCGGGTTTCTCTTTCGAAAGCTACTGTGGTCTTCTGTGACAACGTGTCGGCCACCTATCTCGCTGCTAATCCGGCGCAGCACAAGCGCACCAAATACATTGAGCTCGATGTTCACTTTGTGCACGAGAGGTTCAGTTGGGTCGGCTTCGTGTTCTTCATGTACCGACCACCCAACAGTTTGCTAACATCATGACCAAGGGATTGCCTACTGCTGCATTCCAGGAGTTTTGTT
>NC_057813.1:328659142-328679765 GCF_018294505.1 Triticum aestivum
GATATCTTTGTATTTATTTCCGACTGATTCTCCTATTATCTCTAGCCATGTATAGGTTGATCTCTAGAGATATTGTAGGGTTAGTTGGCTTGTCACGCAAGACACCACCTGTATATATTGTAACCGACTCCGATGGAATACAATTGAGATGCATTCTATAGTCTTCAACAAGCACAAACACTAATTAAAACATAAAACTACATCTAAACAGAAGCTAGATGATTTATTTATTACTAAACAGAAGCAAAAGACAAGGAATAAAAATAAAATTGGGTTGCCTCCCAACAAGCGCTATCGTTTAACGCCCCTAGCTAGGCATACAAGCGAGAATTGATCTAAGTATTGCCATCTTTGGTATTGGGAAAGAAAAGAGAGAATTTTCTTTCTATAGCATTCATCCTTCTATTTTGGGAAAGCACATTGCCATTAATGGAGGAAGAGAGATTAAGCACATTACAAAAATTTGCATCTAAGCTAGTCTTCATCTCTTTGATAATTTTGTTTTGATAAAAGCATAAAAGAGTGGTGGATTCAACCTTATCATTCATGGGGTGCTCAAATATAGTTTTCATTTTTTTCATATGTATCAATAGCATCCCCTTCAAGAAAACCTCCTTCAAAAATAGAATCTAGAACTTGCTTGAAAGAAGCGGGTAAGCCAACATAAAAGCTTTTTAAGTATATCTCAATTTGATATTGTGGCACATAGCTAGCTCGAATCCTTAATAGCCTATCCCAAGCATCTTTTAAAGTCTCATCAAGTAAATAACGGATATTCAAGCTTTCATTGATAACCCTGGTAGGTCTTTCCATAGCATCATTATTTATGAGCTTAGAGAGAATAGAGGGACTATCCAAGGTACTAAAACCTTGGAAAGAACCCTTAGTTCTTTTCAATTCGGACATAGCAAAGGGAAGGCAAACGGTACAGAGAGGGCGAATAAAATGGCGGGGGTGAAGTGGGGGAGAGGAAAATGAGAGGCAAATGGCAAATAATGTAATGCGAGGGAGATGAGTTTGTGATGGGCACTTGGTATGTCTTGACTTGAGCGAAGACCTCCCCGGCAACGGCGCCAGAAATCCTTCTTGCTGCCTCTTGAGAACTGCGTAGGTTTTCCCTTGAAGAGGAAAGGGTGATGCAGCAAAGTAGCGTAAGTATTTCCCTCAGTTTTTGAGAACCAAGGTATCAATCCAGTAGGAGGCTTCTCAAAAGTCCCTCGTACCTACACAAACAAACAAGAACCTCGCAACCAACGCGATAAAGGGGTTGTCAATCCCTTCAAGGTAACTTGCAAAAGTGAGATCTAATAGAGATAATAAGATAAGATAAATATTTTTGGTATTTTTATGATATAGATTGGAAAGTAAATATTGCAAAATAAAGTAGATGTGAGACATATATGATAAAAGATAGATCGGGGGGCCATAGGTTTCACTAGTGGCTGTTGGGGAATGTAGCAGAAATTCAAAATTTTCTATGCATCACCAAGATCAATCTATGGAGATACTAGCAACGAGAGAGAGGGGAGTGCATCTTCATACCCTTGAAGATCGCGATGCGGAAGCGTTACAAGAACGCGGTCGGTGGAGTCGTCCACGAAGCGATTCAGATCGCGGCCAAATCCGATCTAAGCACCGAACAACGGTGCCTCCATGTCCAACACACGTACAGCCCAGTGACGTCTCCCATGACTTGATACAGCAAGGAGAGAGGGAGAGGTTGGGGAAGACTCCATCCAGCAGCAGCACAACGGCGTGGTGGTGATGGAGGAGCGTGGCACTCCAGCATGGCTTCGCCAAGCACTGCGAGAGACGAGGAGGGAGAGGGGTAGGGCTGCACCAGTAGAGAGGAAAACTCGTGCATTTGGCAGCCCCAAAACCCCCACTATATAAAGGGGAAGGGGAGAGGGGGCCAGCCCCCTCCAGATCCCATCTAGAGGGGAGGGGCGGCAGCCAGGACGTGGAGACTTGCACCCCAAGCAAGGTGGAGGCGCCCCCTCCCCTAGGGTTTTTCAACCCTAGGCGCCTTGGGCCCTTGGGGGCGCACCAGCCCACCTGGGGCTGGTCCCCTCCCACACTTGGCCCACGCAGCCCTCTGGGGCCGGTGGCCCCACCTGGTGGACCCCCGGGACCCTCCCGGTGGTCCCAGTACATTACCGATCGCACCCGAAACTTTTCCGGTGACCAAACAAGACTTCCCATATATAAATCTTTACCTCTGGACCATTCCGGAACTCCTCGTGACGTCCGGGATCTCATCCGGGACTCCCAACAACATTCGGTAACCATATACAAACTTCCTTTATAACCCTAGCATCATCGAACCTTAAGTGTGTAGACCCTACGGGTTCGGGATTCATGCAGACATGACTGAGACAACTCTCTGGCCAATAACCAACAGCGGGATCTGGATACCCATGTTGGCTGCCACATGTTCCACGATGATCTCATCGGATGAACCACAATGTCAAGGAATCAATCAATCTCGTATACAATTCCCTTTGTCTACCTGTATAGTACTTGCCCGAGATTCAATCGTCAGTATCCCGGTACCTTGTTCAATCTCGTTACCGGCAAGTCTCTTTACTCGTTCCGTAACACATCATCCCGTGATCAACTCCTTGGTAACATTGTGCACATTATGATGATGTCCTACCGAGTGGTCCCAGAGATACCTCTCCGTTACACGGAGTGACAAATCCCAGTCTCGATTCGTGCCAACCCAATAGACACTTTCGGAAATACCTGTAGTGCACCTTTATAGCCACCCAGTTACGTTGTGATGTTTGGCACACCCAAAGCATTCCTACGGTATCCGGGAGTTGCACAATCTCATGGTCTAAGGAAATGATACTTGACATTAGAAAAGCTTTAGCAAACGAATTACACGATCTTGTGCTATGCTTAGGATTGGGTCTTGTCAATCACATCATTCTCCTAATGATGTGATCCCGTTATCAATGAAATCCTATGTCATGGTCAGGAAACCATAGCCATCTATTGATCAACGAGCTAGTCAATTAGAGGCTCACTAGGGACATGTCGTGGTCTATGAATTCACACATGTATTACGATTTCCAGTTAATATAATTATAGCATGAATAATAGACAATTATCATGAACAAGGAAATATAATAATAACCATTTTATTATTGCCTCTAGGGCATATTTCCAATAGTCTCCCACTTGCACTAGAGTCAATAATCTAGTTCACATCATTATGTGATTGCATTGAATCCAACACCCATGCTGTTTGATCATATCTCGCTTGTGAGAGAGGTTTATTAGTCAACGGGTCTGAACCTTTCAGATCCGTGTGTGCTTTACAAATATCTATGTCATCTACTAGATGCAGCTACCACGCGCTATTTGGAACTATTCCAAATAACTGCTCTACTATAAAAATCCGGTCTACTTCTCAGAGTCACCCAGATTAGTGTCAAAGTTTGCATCGGCGTAACCCTTTACGACGAACTCTTTTACCACCTCCATAATCGAGAAAATTCCTTAGTCCACTAGTTACTAAGGATAAGTTTGACCGCTGTCATGTGATCCATTCTTGGATCACTCTTGTACCCCTTGACTGACTCATGGCAAGGAACACTTCAGGTGCGGTACACAACATAGCATACTGTAGAGCCTATGTCTGAAGCATAGGGGACAACCTTCGTCCATTCTCTCTCTTCTGTCGTGGTCAGGTCTTGAGTCTTACTCAATACTCACACCTTATAACACAACCAAGAACTCCTTATTTGCCGATCTATTTTGAACTCCATCAAAATCTTGTCATGGTGCATACTCATTTGAAAGTACTATCAAGCGATTTTGATCTATCCTTATAGATCTTGATGCTCAATGTTCAAGCAGCTTAATCCAGGTTTTCCATTGAAAAACACTTTTCAAATAACCCTATATGCTTTCCAGAAATTCTACATCATTTCCGATCAACAATATGTCAACAACATATACTCATCAGAAATGATATAGTGCTCCCACTCACTTCTTTGGAAATACAAGTTTCTCATAAACTTTGTATAAACCGAAAATCTTTGATCATCTCATCAAAGCGTATATTCCAACTCTGAGATGCTTACTCCAGTCCTTAGAAGGATTACTGGAGCTTTACATACTTGTTAGCATCTTTCAGGATTGACAAAACCTTCTGGTTGTATCACATACAACCTTTCCTCAAGAAAATCGTCGAGGAAACAATGTTTTGACATCCTATCTGCAAGATTTCATAAATAATGCAGTAACTGCTAATATAATTCCAACAGACTCTTAGCATCGCTACGAGTGAGAAATTCTCACCGTAATCAACTCCTTGAACTTGTCGGAAAACATCTTAGCGACAAGTCGAGCTTTCTTAATGGTGACACTTACCATCATTGTCTGTCTTCCTTTTAAAATCCATTTGTACTCAACAGCCTTACGACCATCGAGTAGTTCTTCCAAAGTCTATACTTTGTTTTCATACATGGATCCTCTCCCAGATTTTATGGCCTCGGGCCATTCGTCGGAATCCGGGCCCACCATCGCTTCTCCATAGCTCATAGGTTCATTGTTGTCTAGCAACATGACCTCCAAGACAGGAATACCGTACCACTTTGAAGTAGTACGCATCCTTGTCGTCCTACGAGGTTCGGCAGTGACTTGATCCGAGGCTTCATGATCACTATCATCAGCTTCCACTTCAATTGGTGTAGGTGCCACAGGAACAACTTCCTGTGCCCTGCTACACACTAGTTGTAGTGACGGTTCAATAACCATATCAAGTCTCCATCATCCTCCCACTCAATTCTTTCAAGAGAAACTTTTCCTCGAGAAAGGACCTGTTACTAGAAACAATCACTTTTGCTTCCGGATCTGAAATAGGAGGTATACCCAACTGTTTTGGGTGTCCTATAAAGATGTATTTATCCGCTTTGGGTTCGAGCTTATCAGGATGAAACCTTTTTTCACATAAGCGTCGCAGCCCCAAACTTTCAAGAAACGATAGCTTAGGTTTCTCTAAACCATAGTTCATACGGTGTCATCTCAACGGAATAACATGGTGCCCTATTTAAAGTGAATGTGGTTGTCTTTAATGCCTAACCCATGAACGATAGTGGTAATTCGATAAGAGACATCATGGTATGCCCCATATCCAATGGGGTGCATCTATGATGTTCGGACACACCATCACACTATGGTGTTCCAGGCGGTGTTAGTTGTGAAACAATTTCCACAATGTCTCAACTGTGTACCAAACTCGCAGCTCAGATATTCATCTCTATGATCATATCATAGACATTTTATCCTCTTGTCACGACGATCTTCAACTTCACTCTGAAATTACTTGAACCATTCAATAATTCAGACTTGTGTTTCATCAAGTAAATATACTCAGTATCTACTCAAATCATCTATGAAGTAAGAACATAACGATATCCACTGCGTGCCTCAACACTCATTAGACTGCACACATCAAAATGTATTATTTCCAACAAGTTGCTTTCTTGTTCCATCTTACTGAAACCGAGGCTTTTCAGTCATCTTGCCCATGTGGTATGATTTGCATGTCTCAAGTGATTTAAAATCAAGTGAGTCCAAATGATCCATCTGCATGGGGTTTCTTCATGCGTATACACCAATAGACATGGTTCGCATGTCTCAATCTTTTCAAAAACGAGTGAGTCCAAAGATCCATCAACATGGAGCTTCTTCATGCGTTTTATACCAATATGACTCAAGTGGCAATGCCACAAGTATGTGGTACTATCGTTACTATCCTATATCTTTTGGCATGAACATGTGTATCACTACGATCGAGATTCAATAAACCATTCATTTTAGGTGCAAGACCATTGAAGGTATTATTCAAATAAACAGAGTAACCAATATTCTTCTTAAATGAACAACCGTATTGCGATAGACATAATCCAATCATGTCTATGCTCAACGCAAACACCAAATAACAATTATTTAGGTTTAACACCAATCTCGATGGTAGAGGGAGTATGCGATGCTTGATCACATCAAGCTTGGAAACACTTCCAACACATATCGTCATCTCACCTTTAGCTAGTCTCCGTTTATTCCGCAGCTTTTATTTCGAGTTAACAACACTTAGCAACCGAACCGGTATCTAATACCCTGGTGCTACTAGGAGTACTAGTAAAGTACACATTAATATAATGTATATCCAATATACTTCTATCGACCTTGCCAGCCTTCTCATCTACCAAGTATCTAGGGTAGTCCTGCTTCAGTGACCGTTCCCCTCATTACAGAAGCACTTAGTCTAGGGTTTGGTTTCAACCTTGGGTTTCTTCACTAGAGCAGCAACTGATTTGCCATTTCATGAAGTATCGCTTCTTTACCTTGCCCTTCTTGAAACTAGTGGTTTCACTAACCATCAATAATTGATGCTCCTTCTTGATTTCTACTTTTGCGGTGTCAAACATTGCAAATATTTCAAGGATCATCATATCTATCCCTGATAGGTTATAGTTCATCGTGAAGCTCTAGTAGCTTGGTAGCAATGACTTTGGAGAAACATCACTATCTCATCTGGAAGATTAACTCCCACTCGATTCAAGTGATTTTTGTACCCAGACAATCTGAGTACAAGCTCAATGATTGAGCTTTTCTCAATTAGTTTGTAGGCTAAGAAACTTGTCGGAGGTCTCATACCTCTTGACGTGGGCACGAGCCTGAAATTCAGCCCTTCGAACATCTCATATGTTCCGCGATGTTTCAAAAAATATCTTGGGCGCCATAATTCTAAACCGTTTAACATTACTGAACTATCATGTAGTCATCAAAACATGTATATCAGATGTTCACAACATCCACAGACGATGTTCGAGGTTCAGCACACTGAGCGGTGCATTAAGGACATAATCCTTCTACGCAGCAATGAGGACAATCCTCAGTTTACGGACCCAGTCCGCATAATTGCTACTATAAAGTTTCAAGTAATTTTTCTCTAGGAACATATCTAGAACATCAGAACTAAAGCGCGAGCTACGACATAATTTGCAAAAACCTTTTTGACTATGTTCAGGATAATTAAGTTCATCTTATGAACTCCTACTCAGATAGACATCCCTCTAGTCATCTAAGTGATACATGATCCGAGTCTACTAGGCCGTGTCCGATCATCACGTGAGACGGACTAGTCGTCGTCGGTGAACATCTTCATGTTGATCGTATCCACTATACAACTCATGTTCGACCTTTCGGTCTCTTGTGTTCCGAGGCCATGTCTGCACATGCTAGGCTCGTCAAGTCAACCTAAGTGTTTCGCGCGTGTAAATCTGGCTTACACCCGCTGTATGTGAATGTTAGAATCTATCACGCCCGATCATCACGTGGTGCTTCGCAACTACTTGTGTTCTACTCGTGCATAGAATCTACGCAATAGACCTAGCTCATGATGCCACTGTTGGGGAACGTAGCAGAAATTCAAAATTTTCTACGCATCACCAAGATCAATCTATGGAGATACTAGCAACAAGAGAGAGGGGAGTGCATCTTCATACCCTTGAAGATCGCGATACGGAAGCGTTAGAAGAACGCGGTCGGTGGAGTCGTTCACGAAGCGATTCAGATCGCGGCCGAATCCGATCTAAGCATCGAACAACGGTGCCTCCACGTTCAACACACATACAACCCGGTGACGTCTCCCATGCCTTGATCAAGAAAGGAGAGAGGGAGAGGTTGGGGAGGACTCCATCCAGCAGCAGCACAACGGCGCGGTGGTGATGGAGGAGCGTGGCACTCTAGCAGGGCTTCGCCAAGCACTGCGAGAGACGAGGAGGGAGAGGGGTAGGGCTACGCCAGTAGAGAGGAAAACTCGTGCGTTTGGCAGCCCCAAAACCCCCACTATATATAGGGGAACGGGAGAGGGGTCCGGCTCCCTCCAGATCCCATCTAGAGGGGACGGGCGGCGGCCAGGAGGGGGAGACTTGCCCCCCAAGCAAGGTGGAGGCGCCCCCTCCCCTAGGGTTTTCAACCCTAGGTGCATTGGGCCCTTGGGGGGGTGCACCAGCCCACCTGGGGCTGGTCCCCTCCCACACTTGGCCCACGCAGCCCTCTGGGGCCGATGGCCCCACCTGGTGGACCCCCGGGACCCTCCCGGTGGTCCCGGTACATTACCGATAGCACCCGAAATTTTTCGGTGACCAAAACAGGACTTCCCATATATAAATCTTTACCTCCGGACCATTTCGGAACTCCTCGTGACGTCCGAGATCTCATCCGGGACTCCGAAAAACATTCGGTAACTACATACAAACTTCGTTTATAACTCTAGCGTCATCGAACCTTAAGTGTGTAGACCCTACAAGTTCGGGAATCATGCAGACATGACCGAGACAACTCTCTGGCCAATAACCAACAGCGGGATCTGGATACCCATGTTGGCTCACACATGTTCCACGATGGTCTCATCGGATTAACCACAATGTCAAGGATTAAATCAATCCCGTATACAATTCCCTTTGTCTACCGATATAGTACTTGCCCGAGATTCGATCGTCGGTATCCCGATACCTTATTCAATCTCGTTACCGGCAAGTCTCTTTACTCGTTCCATAACACATCATCCCGTGATCAACGCCTTGGTCACATTGCGCACATTATGATGATGTCCTACCGAGTGGGCCTAGAGATACCTCTCCATTACACGGAGTGACAAATCCCAGTCTCGATTTGTGCCAACCCAACAGACACTTTCGGAAATACCCGTAGTGCACCTTTTTGGCCACCCAGTTACGTTGTGACGTTTGGCACACCCAAAGCATTCCTACGGTATCCGGGAGTTGCACAATCTCATGGTCTAAGGAAATGATACTTGACATTAGAAAAGCTTTAGCAAACGAACTACACGATCTTGTGCTATGCTTAGGATTGGGTCTTGTCAATCACATCATTCTCCTAATGATGTGATCCCGTTATCAATGACATCCTATGTCCATGGTCAGGAAACCATAACCATCTATTGATCAACGAGCTAGTCAACTAGAGGCTCACTAGGGACATGTCGTGGTCTATGAATTCACACATGTATTACGGTTTCCAGTTAATACAATTATAGGATGAACAATAGACAATTATCATGAACAAGGAAATATAATAATAACCATTTTATTATTGCCTCTAGGGCATATTTCCAATAGTGGCTTCTCTCAAGATAACATAAGTATTACGCTGGGTGAACAAATTACTGTCGAGCAATTGATAGAAAAGTGCATAGTTATGAGATTATTTAGGCATGATCATGTATATAGGCATCACGTCCGCGACATGTAGACCAAAACGATTCTGCATCTACTACTATTACTCCACACATCGAGCGCTATCCAACATGCATCTAGAGTATTAAGTTCATAAGAACAGAGTAATGCATTAGGAAAGATGACATGATGTAGAGGTATAAACTCAAACAATATGATATAAACCCCATCTTTTTATCCTCGATGGCAACAATACAATATGTGCCTTGCTGCCCCTGCTGTCACCGGGAAAGGACACCGCAAGATTGAACCCAAAGCTAAGCACTTCTCCCATTGCAAGAAAGATCAATCCAATTGGCCAAACCAAACTGATAATTCGAAGAGACTTGCAAAGATAACCAATCATCCATAAAAAAATTCAGAGGAGATTCAAATATTTCTCATAGATAAACTTGATCATAAACCCACAATTCATCGGATCTCGACAAACACACTGCAAAAAGAGTTACATCGAATAGATCTCCAAGAAGATCGAGGAGAATATTATATTGAGATTCAAAGAGAGAGAAGAAGCCATCTAGCTAATTACTATGGACCCGAAGGTCTGTGGTAAACTACTCACAACTCATCGGAGAGGCTATGGTTTTGATGTAGAAGCCCTCCGTGGTCGATTCCCCCTCCAGCGTAGCGCCGGCGAAGGCTCCAAGATGGGATCTCATGGATAGAGAAGGTTGCGGCAGTGGAAATAGGTTTTCGTGGTGCCCCTGCATGTTTTCAGGGTACATAGATATATATAGGCGAAGGAAGTTGGTCAGGGTAGCCATGAGGGGCCCACAAGGCTGGGGGGCACGCCCACCCCCCTTGGGCGTGCCAGGCACCCTCGTGGCCGCCTCGGCTGCTTCTTGACGCCCACTCCAAGTCTCCTGGATTGCGTTTGTTCCAAAAAGATCGCCCCCGAAGGTTTCATTCCGTTTGGACTCCGTTTGATATTCCTTTTCTTTGAAACACTGAAATAGGCAAAAAAATAACAATTCGGGCTGGGCCTCCGGTTAGTAGGTTAATCCCAAAAATGATATGAAAGTGTAAAGTAAAGCCCATAAACATCCAAAACGGGTAATATAATAGCATGGAACAATAAAAAATTATAGATATGTTGGATATGTATCACACCCCGGGGGTACGCCCCCGTTTTATGTTTGTTTTGTACCAAGTCCTTTCAGCAGGATAAAACTTACACAAGCATCTTTCCACAGTCCGCAAGAGGTGCACCCCAGTGACTCCTCAAGCAGGTTGCCATCGACCAGCGCGACGCCAGATCCCGCCACTCCTCCCCCAGCTCAAGGTTGGCTGGGGGTAGTAAAGTATACTTCGGTCCCCCATGTTGACATGATGGGGGTCGAAGAGTAGGCTGTCATGGCCGAGGTTGAGACCTCGGCCCCACAAGGCTAAGGGGACAGAGTCCCCGAGGTCGAAAATGAGGGGTTGAGCCAACCATCAGTCCATCCGAAGTCCACTCCGGCTCCATCGTTGTAGTTGCAGACCCTCGTGCCCAGTACTCTAGTATCGAGCTCTGAGGTTTTGCCCACACCTTCCGCCCAAGGGCGGGCTAGTGTGGGGTGGACTAAGGAAATGGAGGCAGCCTTAACGGGCTCCTACCTCAAGGAAGAGCACCGCGCCTTGGTTGGCGCCACGCTCTAGGGCTTCTAGTCCGCGGAGGATGGAATGCGGGAGGTCTTCAAGGGCCTTGTCACAAGCTTTGAGGTACTCTTCTGCCCTTATGCAAAAAGTAATTTCTCTGTTTAGGTTTACTTTACAAATCCATGTATATGTCCAAAGACATCTTCTCATGGCATTTTAGGCGGCACAACTAGTGAGTAGCCCCCGAGCCCAAGGCTAGTTTGAAGAAACTGACGTTGGGATCAAAATATAGGAGGAGCAGAATGAGTAGCCCCCAGGACTCTGCCCGATGTGACAGGATGCTTGTCCGGAGTATCAATAGATTGATCATGGGGCTCATTATAAAGTGCTTGCGTGCAGGTTCCAACCTTGTCTTTGTGCTTCGCCTCCAAGGAGATTGCGGAGATGAACTGGAAGCTCAAGAGGTTCTAGTAGGACCTAGACCTGATGAACAAGCAGGTCAAGTAGTCTCAAGGTAAGCGGTCGGTGCTTCATATCCTTGAATGTTATTTTGAACATTGATAGTGTTTTTTTAAGTAAAAGCTGATGTCGAGCTGTTTGAATGACAACAGCTTTAGCCGAGCTTGAGGGGCTCAAGGCTGAGCCTTTGAATGCTCGGCAGGAGGTCAAGTAGCAGAAGGCTGCTGCTACCAAGGCGGAGAAGGACCTAGCTGCCAAGAAGGAGGCTAGGGAGAAGAACCAGGTGTGGGTCCTAGAGGTCAAGGAGACCCTGAAGGGCGTGTTTGAAGCACATGATACCCTTCAGCCCGAGAAGTAGAAGCGAAGGAACACCTCAAGGAGCTCCGTCTTGTGCACTCCAAGCTCCAGATCAAGGCCTAGGCTGACCGCGAGGTGCTCCAACAAGTGGATCAGATATTCGCGGGTAAGCCATATTTACTTTAATGTGTGTTTGGCAGCAAAGGGTTCGTTGAGCTCACCCAGCCGTGGTGCTTCACAAAGGTCTTTGTGGATCTCCCAAAGAGAGTGGCGGACGCCGGCCGATGAATTGGAGGTTCATGAGGCGGAGAGGGTCTTCTGGCAGTAGTTCCAGGAGTCGCCACAGCCACAGCTGCTGAATCATCAAATGAAGTAGCTGGCCGAGCTCTTCCGCATGGCAAGGCCGACATTCCAGGACATTTGCATCAAACTGTGGCCCACAGAAGCACTATCGACCAGCTTCTTCGGCCTCCTAGCTTGGCTGCGAGTGGCTGCCGCGCGAGTGGATTGCTGGAAGCGATCTGCATGCCTGGAGGGATCACGGCGGGTGTACACCTACATGAAGATGCATTTCTGGAAGGTCGACGCGGCAATCATTGCTGCGAAGCCCCCCGAAGGGAAGGTGCGTACCGTGGAGCAGTTCTTACCGAAGTGGAAGAGGGCGCCCAGGTTACTAAGGCCATGTGTCCAAAAGACACTTTGTATTTTTAGATAACACTTCGGAATGCTGAAGTATGTGAGATGTATAAAAACTATATTTTGTTTTAGTGAGTATGGCTTTAAAATTCCCTGATATGGTTGTGTTGTTTGTTATTTAATATTCCTCCTGTTTGATCGTTTTGAACTGAAAGTGGCTAGGCGTCAACTTCTACCCCAATGTAGAATATACGGAGGGTGTTCCTTGAGGCAGTTTTGACGCTTAGCTGACGTCTCAGTACCTAGAGGTTGTCTGTCCTCATAGGAACTAGGCAATTAGACTATAATGACTTTATAACTTTCACTTAGTCATAGGATTTTGACGGTGGGGGCTGATGACGAGCCCCCGGTGTGCGTAGTGGTCATCTTAGGTAGCCGAGGTCTATGCCATCACCCACGTCGGCTAATGCTATGAAGAAGCCCTTCGTTTAACATGGTGATTGCTAATGACATGTCATTTAACACGGTGTTCGGATTGCCGGCCAGTTTTCGCTTACCTAGATAGTCAGTTTTCGGCGTTCTCCACTAAGGTGCTCTGCCAATTAAACAGGCGGCACTATCGCAGTGGTTCTCCCGTTACACCCTTAGCCGAATTTGTAGGGAACATAAGGGGTACATGTTGGGGATACACATAACAGGTAGGCCCACGAAGGGTCAAAATATTGTAAAGAATGGGGTCCACATAGCAGGTGGGTCCAAATAAATATCATTCAGACATACTACCAACTCGGACGCATAGACGTACCATCCACTCGGTTGACAGACAACCACTCAGCTGGATGACTCACTCGGGCGTGCATAGACCAACAGTCGGCAAGGCAGTTGAAACATCATCTTCATAATGGAGGTTTCATAGTGGGCTGATATTATGGCATTGATGCTCTAATTTGTAACATAAGAGGTCAGGGGGTGGCGCACCCTATATAACCCACCTCCCACCGCATAGCTCGACAGGTTCTCATTCTTCTCCCCCAACTATATCGCCATTAGTCTCAGGACTTAGCTCTAGCATGGGGATCCATTCTCCTCTCTCTCTCTCTCTCTCATTGTAATCTCTGGATACATACTCAAATAAAACAAAGCCTCTCTGGAGCACAAGACGTAGGGCTGTTATCTCCACCGCGAGAGGCCCGAACTCGCTGAAACCATGGTGTCACCCATATGCATCTCGATAGATCATGCTCCTTTACCCTATCCCTTATTATTGCCGGAATCGTTCCTACGACAGTTGGCGCCCACCAAGATGCACATGGTTATTTCTTCAACCATCAACGGTTGTTCGATCACTGCTGGTGCCCTCTATTTGGTTTCATCTTCACAGTTTAACATGTTTTCACTCTTCATCTTCATGACGAGCAAAGCATCGCAAAAAGAAGGTAAATAGAGTAACAGACATCCATCCGAGCTGGAAACATACAAGGAGAATCGTCGACCTTCATGTTGGATTGCCTCACTGTCAGCGTTATGGGAACCGGGGTACCCAGACTTGCCTGCCTACAGCCCACGGCGTGGCTCCATCGATGACCTGGTACGGCCCAGCTTCGACATCGATAGCTCAAGACCCTCGCGAGGGGCCAAGCCTAGGGAGGCGGACGACAACAAGACCTCCACAAGGAGCAGCCTCCTTAGGCTAGTTCCAAAGGAGCGGAGATCTCCATGCAAGCCACACCTCACAAGGCTCAGATGACGTGAGCCATGACAACAAAGGCCAGGCGGGCGCCAGCGGGCACAGTGTACCAGTTTCCTCTTCGGTGCTAAAGAAGCAAGCGCAGGTGCGGAATCTCGAGGAATCAGCCAAAGCTTTCCATTCCCGTGCAACAAGACCAAGACCACCAGGAAGGCAGGACGGAGGTCATCGCCAAGCCGACCATTGCGTCACGACCAGAGGCTTTGGACGGCAAACACTACTTTTGTCAGGATAAGATGTACTAGTTGTCTCCCTTCAAATTTGGCTGTTGTAGGATCCCTTCCCACCTACATTTGGGAAGAGGACCAATGCCACTATAAATAGTACCTAGCCACCACCATAGAGGGGGGGTCAGATCCATTCCATCCTCACACTCACCAGCTCACCCGAGCCTAAGAACACCTCACCTCCTGAGGCTGTTCGCCATTGTCTAGTTCATCCTAAGCCCCTCGAGGCCAATCCACCTCAAAGCAGAAGTAGGGTTTTACATCGCAAGGTGGCCCGAACCTGGGTAAACTGCTATGTCCCTTTTTCATCGAGTTTGACGAGCTAGGCTGTGTGATCGGCAAGTAGGCAGACTGGGGAGGTTGAGTTCTTCGCACACACCCTAGAGTTCGAACCTCTCAAGGGTCTGCAGAACCCAAAAACCGACATTTGGCGCGCCTGGTAGGGGTGCGTCGAAGATCCGCCACTCTGTCCGTTGCACTCCGCTGTCGGCCCTCATGGTGGACGCTCCTCCATCGACCGGATCGACGCGTGCCTTCGGAGGGATGAGGGCCTCCGAGCATTCACCCCCGCCCTACGGCGGGTGTAGTGGCCGCCCAAGTTTAGGCCAGAGCTGCAGCCCCATTACGACGGTACGACAGATCCGACAGGTTTCATCCAAGCATACGAGGAGGCAGTTTGGGCGGCCGGTGGTGACAACAAGGTCATGGCCAACTGGCTCCCCATGGCCCTCGTGGGCGTGCCACGTGCATGGCCGCTCAATTTTCTAGGGTCTTCAGTGGCTTCCTGGGAGGAGGTTCACAGGTGCCGCCCTTAGACCGCCACATCAAGCAGTTCTTTCGCCAGGTGGGTGCCGCCCGCGTGCTGCAGGGAGCTCCCTCGGGCTGGGCGACGCCTAAAGCTGACCTCACCTTCGACTTAGGGGATCATCCCGCGACCACCGCAGGCGCTGGCGCGCTCCCGATGCTCTGCACCCCCATCATATGCAATGTGGTGGTCACCAAGACCCTCATAGATGGTGGGGCCGGCCTCAATATTCTCTCTGTGGAGACATTCGGCTTGCTTCATGTGCCCCATGGTCATATCCGCCCCACTAAGCCTTTCTATGGAGTCGTTGACGGCTCCACCTGCCCCCTGTGGCAGATCCGCCTCCCCATCACCTTTGGCACCTGTTACAACTACCGCTCCGAGCTTATCGACTTCGACATCACCTGCATCAGCCTCTCATACAATGCCATCCTAGGGTACCCGGCCTTGGCCAAGTTCATGGCAGCAACTCACCCGCCTACAACCTCATGAAGATGTCGGGGAGCAGCAGCGTCCTCACTATGGCGGGAGATACCATGGAGGCATTGTTGGCCCTCAAGCTCGCCTTTAGGTGCGCGGCGGCTGCACAACCAAGTGAGGAGGGAGCCCTAGAGGCTGCACATGCCAAGAAGAAACAGTTGTTCTCCCAAGATCGTGCCGAGATGAAGCAAGTGTCGGTTGATGAAGACAGAGTGTTGGGCGCCACATTCACCATTGGCGCCGACCTCCCACCAGGTCAAGAAAAGGCATTGGTCAGCTTCTGACGCGCCAACAAGGAAGTGTTCATGTGGCAGCCCAAGGATCTGGTTGGGATCCCAAGGAAAATAATCGAGCATCACCTGAGGGTGTGCCCCAATGTGTGCCCAGTGAAGCAGAAGGCAGGACGATAGTCCACGGAGAAGCAGGCATTCATCGTCCAAGAGACTCGCAAGATGCAGGATGCTGGTGTCATCCGGGAGGTGCGGTACCCGGAATGGCTAGCAAACCCGGTTGTTGTCCCCAAGAAAGGTGGGAAGGAGCGCATGTGCGTTGATTTCACCAACCTCAACAAGGCTTGCCCTCAAGACCCCTTCCCACTTCCGTGCATTGATCAAATTGTCGACTCCACCGCCGAGTGCGACCTGCTATGCTTTCTAGAGGCCTTCTTGGGCTACAACCAAATCAAGATGGCTGTGCAAGATGTGGAGAAGACGGCTTTCCTGACCCCATGTGGGGTGTACTACTACACCTGCATGCCGTTCGGGCTGCGTAATGTTGGGGCAACCTTTCAGTGGCTATTGCACATCGCCCTGGGCCAGCAGCTTGGGAGGAACGCCGAGGCTTACGTCAATGATATAGTAGTGAAGTCTCAGGAGCAAGGACCCTCATTGAAGACCTGGAGGAGACGCTTGCCAGTCTGCGCAAGGTGGACCTCCTGCTCAACCCGGAGAGATGTGTGTTCTGTGTCCCATCCGGCAAGCTGCTGGGTTTCCTGGTGTCGCATGGGGGGATCGAGGCCAACCCAGAGAAAGCCAAGGCCATAGAAAAGATGATCCCGGCACAAACCCTCAAGGAGATGCAGAAGCTGGCGGGCTGGGTGACCTCGCTAGGATGCTTCATCTCCAAGTTGGGGGAACGCGCCCTCCCATTCTTCAAGCTGATGGAAAAGAAGGGGTCGTTCGAGTGGACTCCGGAGTCTGACACGGCATTCCAAGACCTCAAGAGATACCTCACCAGCCCACCGGTGATGGTAGCGCTGCCTCCACTTGAGCCCTTGGTGCTCTACCTTGCCGCCACGCCGCACTCTGCCAGCACAGCGCTGGCGGCCATTAGGGAGGAGTGCCATGCCAAGGGCACGCCAAGCGGCGCCGAGCACCCGGCCAAGACGACACAGCCTCAGGATGGCGCTCATGAGGCCTCGGCGGCACCAGCAGACGGCTAGGCTCCTTAGGACCGCGCTCCAGAGGCCCAGGCTGTCCCCACAAGTGGCCAAGCTCCTGAGGCCCTCCAGCCTCAAGAGGTACAAGATCCCACCAGCACTTCCGCCCTCGTCGAGCACCTGGTGTGCTTCGTCAGCACAGTGTTGCGTGATGCGCGGGCACGCTACCCCATGCCAAAAAGCTCTTGCTCGTGCTCCTCGATGCCTCCCGGAAGCTGCGCCATTATTTCCAAGGCCACCCCATCAAGGTTGTATTGGCTTACCCACTAGAGAGGGTGCTCCGGAGACCCAACGTTGCAGGCAGGGTCGCAGAGTGGAACATCGAGCTGCAGGCATTCCAGCTGGAGTTCAGCACCACCAGAGTCCTCAAGGGTGCGGCCCTTGTTGAATTCATGGCAGAGTGGAATGATGTCCCTAGACATGAAGTGCGCGAGGACCGCTCCCTCACACCAGGCGATGAGGCACCAGATGGCTGGGTCATGTACTTCAACGGTGCCTTCACGCGTCAGGGTGTGGGGGCTGGAGCCATGGTCATCTCACCCACCTAGGACAAGCTCTACTACGCCATGCAGCTCTGCTTCCACGAGGGTGAGAAGGTATCCAACAACATTGCGGAGTACGAGGGCTTGATCGCCGATCTCAAGGCCGTGGCAGCCTTGGGAGTGAAGCACCTCACTATCAAGGCCGACTCCCATCTCATCATCAACTTCTCCAAGAAAGAGTACACACTGAAGGATGAGCACATGGAAGCATACCTGGAGGAGGTGCGCAAAATGGAAAAACGGTTCTTGGGCTTGGAATTGCAGCATGTGCAGGCACAAACAAGGAGGTGGACGACATCGCCAAGAGGGCGTCTCGACGATTATCTCAGGAGATAGTCATCTTTGAGGAACGACTCTTCAAGCCGTTAGCAGCACCCCGCCATAGAATCCGCAGCACCTCAGGAGGACCTTCCTCGAGCCCCTACGACGGGAACCCCGACTTGCGGCCCGGCCTCGGGAGCTTGCTTGCTCCTTGCCCACGAGCCTTAGGAGGGGTGTTGGACTGAGGAGTTCAAGGCGTACTTGCTTCAGGGGACCCTGTCGGAGAAGGAGGAGGACGCGGAGCGCGTGGCTCGCGAGGCCACCGCATACTGCATCCAGGACGGTGAGCTCTATCAGAAGTGGCCAAACGACGTCTCTCTGTAGTGCATCTCGAGGGAGCAGGGATACGAGCTTCTTGTTGACATACATGACGGGGACTGCGGGCATCACTCCTCATCGTGCACCCTCGCGGGCAAGGCATTCCGCAGTGGGTTCTACTAGCCCACGACGCTCAATGATGCCACTGAGCTGGTAAGATCCTGTGAAGCCTGCCAATTCCATGCCAAGCAGATCCACCAATCCGCTCAAGGCCACTAGACCGTCCCGCTTCCATGGATGTTTGTGGTCTGGGGGTTGGACATCTTGGGCCCGTTCCCTCGAGCGCCCGGGGGCTACCACTACCTCTACATCGCCATCGACAAGTTCACCAAGTGGGCGGAGCTGGAGGCCGTCCACACCATCCCAGCCGATTCGGCAGTCAAGTTCATCAAGGGCCTCATGAGCCGGTTCGGGGTTCCCAATCGCATCATCACCGATAACAACTCGCAATTCACTAACAACCTTTTCAAAACATACTGTCCTAACCCGAGGAGCAATGGCCAGGCCGAGCGCGCCAATGCGAAGGTCCTGAGAGGCCTCAAGGCAAGAACCTTCAAGAAGAAGCTCGAGGCCTGCGGCAAGGGTTGGCTCGACGAGCTCCAGTCCATGCTGTGGTCCATCCGCACCACCGCGACCAAGCCGATGGTCGAAACTCCGTTCTTCCTCGTCTACAGAGCTGAAGTGGTTCTCCCTCATGAGGTCAGGCATCGCTCCGTGCGGGTCTTGGCGTTTTACGAGGTACGCCAGAACGCCTCGCGGGGGATGGACCTCGTGCTGTGGGAGGAACGCCGCCGCCAAGCCTTGCTCCGAGCCGCGAAGAACCAGCAGGCGTTGCGGTGGTACCACTGCCACAACGTCTGCTCCAGGACGCTCGAGGTGGGTGATCTTGTCCTGAGACGGGTGCTCTCCAGGGAGGGGATGCATAAGCTCTCACCCATGTGGGAGGGCCTGTTCAGGATCACCCATGTCTCCAGGCCTGGCGCTGAACACCTGGAGACGCAGGACGGGATCCCCATCCAGAACACCTGGAACATCTAGCTCCTCCAGAAGTTCTATCCATGAATCAAGGCCCGTGCCTGTGAAGGTCTCCGCTCGTGACACTCTCACGTAATAATGAGTGGGGCAGTACACGCCCCAGAGTCTCCTGAGTGTCGCCCGCGGGCCTCACGGGGGCTCCCTCCCACGTGCTAGTGGCAGCACTTAGCTCCGCGCTGGTAAGAAGACTAGTCTAGGTGCCGGACGTGGCTTTTCTTTTGCTTGCTTTCTGTGGCTGGTTTGCAACTTCTTAATGGAATTTGGAGTTTTCGCAATTTTCATCCACCAAGTTGGTTTTCTTCTCCTCTTACTTCGCTCTCCTCTAATTCTTGACCCAGGAAGAGCGACAGTTGCCCGTCGATCCTCCTCATGCGCCCCGCGCGTGGGGGCTAGGCAGGTGTGTGCGTCTGCGTCCGCCCACACCGCAAACACACCTTGCTGAAGCCTCGACTTCCTTAAATCCTCGCGAGGCACTCTCGAATGAGCTCATGGGCGTGCGCACCCACTTAAGTCCATGCCCCCAGGCAGCGTGATGTGGTGCATTAAGCCACGACTGACCCACGCCCGCGTAAGGAAGAACGAGGTGCGTTGTCAAGATTTCTAACAACTCTGCAGCTCTACAACGCCTCCTGAGGCTGGCGGCTTCTGAGTCACTAGGAGGGGAGCTCCATCAGATACCGAAGGGCATGCCCTTGCAAGGTGGGAAGCTGTCGCGAGCATATCGAGCTAAGTTACCCTAACCACACCTACTCGGAACACAGATATCACGGCATAACATCAAGAAAATAAGCATAGCAAGTGGCACAAGTGCCATAGTTCATCACACACCCCAGCGGGGCCATCAACTTTTTTTCAAATGCAGGAGAAAGGAAAGGTTAAACAAAAGTGGCCTGCACGGCCGCGGCAGCCCCTGGAGCCAGGCTCCGGCAGCCGGAGCTCACACTACAAAAAAAGACACATCCGTGACATTTTGGGCCGAACGATTTTTTTCCTGTCATGCTTATGACACTTCTATGACGATAATTGTGACAAAACCCGGTATCATCATAGATGTGGTGGGCTCCTACTTCTATGACAAAAAATCATAACAGAAAATGGGCTTTTCGTCCTGGGCGGGCCGGAGACGCAGTTGCATGACATTCTTTGGGCCGTCCATGACGGAAAAAACCATGCTAGAAGCGAGGGCGACGAAAAATATCGGGGAGTTCCCAGTTACGGTGGGTCGTCGGGGGCCGAGTGATGCACGTTTCTCTAGTACACGTATGCACGTGGGTGCGAGGCATTGGGCTCTGAGTGAACCCGGGAGAGGTGTTCGCGTACTGAACCCGAGCAATTGCACTAGCTATGTTACTGGACCCCGATCGATCCCTTGTTGTTAACTGAACCCGATCGAGCGATTCCTTTGCTACTGCTGCTAACTAAAGCCGATCAAACCTGCCGCCTCTTGATGAACAATGAG
>NC_057813.1:328680084-328704134 GCF_018294505.1 Triticum aestivum
GTTGGATGAATAGGACCCCGTGGTAGTAGAGGCCGGTGCCATTGGATGAACAGGACCCCAATCGATCGAGCCGGTTGGGTGTGGATGAACAGGACCCCGTGGAGGGCTGGATAAACAGGACGACCCCGTGGAGGGCTAGATGAATAGTAGCTGGTGGAGGGCTGGATGAACAGTAGCCTGTGGAAGGGTGGTTGAACAGGACCCCGTGGAGAGGGCTGGTTGAATAGTAGCCGGTGGAGGAGCGGTGGAGGCTGCATGAACAGGAGCGTGTAGATGAACAGTCACATGTGGAGGCTGGAGGAGGTCGACGGTGGATGAACAGTAGCCCGTGGAGGCTGGAGGAGGTCGACGGTGGAGATGAGTAGTAGCCCGTGGAATCCTGTTTTGCGGTATGCCACACCCCTCTCGATGAAGAGGACCCCCATTTCGGCCGTAGTGCTCCAACACAAGTCTGTTTCCTCTGTTTTGTGGTACGCCACACCCCCCGATCAATAGGACCCCATTTCGACCGTAGGCACTCGAACACAAGTCAGTTTCCTCTGTTTTGCGGTACGCCAGACCCCTCCCGATGAACAGGATCTCGTTTCGACCCTAGGCGGTCAAACACAAGGTCGTTTCCTCTGTTCTACTATATGTCAGGCCTCGTTTCGATCAGCTATTCCATCCAAGCCGGTTGCCACCCGATGAACATGACGACGCAATTTCTCCGTTCCGACCCAGCCGGTTGGCTGCCCATGAACAGGATGTCATCGCTGCCTCTCCATGTACACGAGCCTTGGCCGTACGTATGCACGAGTAGGCATTCGAGACGCCGCCCATATGTACGTACGTGTCCGTATTTACTTTCTTGCTACCTGGTTGTACGTACGTGTACTTGCTACGTGCGCGCCTCTACTATGACAGTGTGCGCCTCTACTATGACATGTGCCCTTCCTTACTCGGTCACGGTTCATCGCTGCAGCCTGCACACAGACCGATCGACAGTATGTACGTACACGTTCGCGACCAGAATGACAACGCTACGTATGCTTCGAGCACGTGGGTCCCGACTATCACGTATGCTTCCTTGCGTGCGAAGATGTAGCATGTGGGTCCCAACAGTTAGGGGGGAAACATTTTTTTGCGAAATACGGTGGCCCGTCTGGTGGGTCCCTACTGTCAGGTGGAGGAATCATTATTTTGCACGTAATAAGGAGGCACTCCCTTGCTACGCTCGTGGACTGAACTGTCAGCCTCTCCATTCCTTGATCACATTGACCACGCCGCACCGAGAGCACTGCTATGTCTTGAGCTTGCGTTGGTTTGCCTTGAAGAGGAAAGGGTGATGCAGCAATAGTAGCGTAAGTATTTCCCTCAGTTTTTGAGAACCAAGGTATCAATCGAGTAGGAGGCTCCTCAAAATTCCCACGCACCTACACAAACAAACAAAGAACTCGCAACCAACGCAATAAGGGGTTGTCAATCCCTTCACGGCCACTTGCGAATGTGAGATCTGATACAGATAGTATGATAAGATAAATTTATTTTTGGTATTTTATATTATAGATGCAACAAGTTAAGATGCAAATAAAAGTAGATTGGAAGCAAATATGATAAGAGATAGACCCGGGGGCCATAGGTTTCACTAGTGGCTTCTCTCAAGATAGCATAAGTATTACGGTGGGTGAACAAATTACTGTCGACTAATTGATAGAGAAGCGAATAATTATGAGATTATCTAGGCATGATCATGTATATAGGCATCACGTCCGTGACAAGTAGACCGACTCCTGCTTGCA
This sequence comes from Triticum aestivum, assembly GCF_018294505.1. Lineage (NCBI taxonomy): Eukaryota > Viridiplantae > Streptophyta > Magnoliopsida > Poales > Poaceae > Triticum > Triticum aestivum. The sequence continues at coordinate 328,681,863 of NC_057813.1, forward strand.
TCTTCTACTATTACTCCACACATCGACCGACTCCTGCCTGCATCTAGAGTATTAAGTCCATAAAGAATAGAGTAACACATTAACAAGACGAAATGATGTAGAGGGATAAACTCAAGCAATATGATATAAACCCAATCTTGTTATCTTCGATGGTAACAATAGCATATGTGCCTTGCTGCCCCTACTGTCACTGGGAAAGGACAACGCAAGATTGAACCCAAAGCAAAGCACTTCTCCCATGGCAAGAAAGATCAATCTAGTAGGCCAAACCAAACTGATAATTCGAAGAGACTTGCAAATATAACTCAATCATACATAAAAGAATTCAGAGAAGATTCAAATATTATTCATAGATAAACTTGATCATAAATCCACAATTCATTGGATCTCGACAAACACACCGCAAAAAGCGTTTACATCGAATAGATCTCGATAAGAGAGGGGGAGAACATTTTATTGAGATCCAAAAAGAGAGAAGAAGCCATCTAGCTAATAACTATGGACCCGTAGGTATGTGGTAAACTACTCACAACTTATCGGAGGGGCAAGAATGTTGATGTAGAAGCCCTCCATGGTCGATTCCCCCTTCAACGGAGCACCGACGAAGGCTCCAAGATGAGATCTCGCGGATACAGAAGGTTACGGCGGTGGAAATTGTGTTTCGTTGGCTCCCTGGATGTTTTCGGGGTACGTACGCTTATATAGGAGGAAGAAGTACGTCGGTGACCGCCCGAGGGGCCCACGAGACAGGGGGCGCGCCCTATAGGGGGGGGGGCGCCCTCCTATCTCGTGGAGGCCTCGGCTACTTCTGGACTTGCACTCCAAGTCCTCTGGATCACGTTCGTTCCAAAATCACACTCCCGAAGGTTTCATTCCGTTTGGACTCCGTTTGATATTCCTTTTCTTCGAAATACTGAAATAGGCAAAACACAGTAATACGGGCTGGGCCTCCGGTTAGTAGGTTAGTCCCAAAAATGATATAAATGTGTAAAATAAAGCCCATAAACATCCAAAAGGGGTAATATAATAGCATGGAACAATAAAAAATTATAGATACGTTGGAGACGTATCAAGCATCCCCAAGCTTAATTCCTGCTCGTCCTCGAGTAGGTAAATGATAAAAAGAGAATTTTTGATGTGGAATGCTACCTAGCATAATTCTTAATGTAATTTTCTTTATTGTGGCATGAATGTTCAGATCCAAATGATTCAAAATAAAAGTTCATATTGATCAAAGAAATAGTAACACTTCAAGCATACTAATCAAAGTAATCATGTCTTCTCAAAATAACATGGCAAAAGAATGTTCATCCCGACAAAATCATATAGTTAGGCTAGGCTTCATTTTCATCACACAAAGATGTTCCCAACTTCTATACCCCCGATGACAAGCCAAGCAATTGTTTCATACTTAAATAATCTCAAAGTTTTTCAACCTTCACGCAATACATGAACGTGAGCCATGATATAGCACTATGGGTGGAATAGAATCTGATGATGGGGATTGTGTGGAGAAGACAAAAAAGGAGAAAGTCTCACATTGACGAGGATAATCAACGGGCTATGGAGATGCCCATCAATTGATGTCAACATGAGGAGTAGGGATTGCCATGCAACGGATACACTTGAGCTATAAATGAATGCTCAACAAAAGAAAACTAGTGGGTATGCATCCAACTTGCTTGCTCAAGAAGACCTAGGGCATTTGAGGAAGCCCATCGTAGGAATATACAAGCCAAGTTCTATAATGAAAAATTCCCACTAGTATGAAAAAGACAACTTATGAGACTCACTATATGAAAAACATGGTGCTACTTTGAAGCACAATATATGAGACTCACTACATGAAGAACAAGGTGCTACTTTGAAGCACAAGTGTGGAAAAAGAGATAGTAACATTGCCCTTTTTATTTATTTTCTTTTCTTTCTTTCTTTTCTTTTTGGGAAATGCTCTAATAATGATGATCATCACACTTCTATTGATCACAACATATGAATTACAACTCGAAACTAGAACAAGATATGACTCTATATGAATGCCTCTGGCGGTGTACCGGGATGGTGCAATGAATCAAAAGTGACATGTATGAAAAATAATGAATGGTGGCTTTGCCACAAATATGATGTCAACTACATGATCACGCAATGGCAATATGACAAAAGTAAAGTATGTCATGATGATGATGAACGGAACGGTGGAAAGTTGCATGGCAATATATGTCGGAATGGCTATGAAATGCCATAATAGGTAGGTATGGTGGCTGTTTTGAAGAAGATATAAGGAGGTTTATGTGTGATAGAGCATATCGTATCACGGGGTTTGGATGCACCGGCGAAGTTTGCACCAACTCTCAAGGTGAGAAAGGGCAATGCACGGTACCGAAGAGGCTAGCAATGGTGGAAAGGTAAAAGTGCGTGTAATCCATGGACTCAACATTAGTCAAAAGAACTCATATACTTATTGCAAAAATTTAGAAGTCATCACAAAGCAAGCACTACGTGCATGCTCCTAGGGGGATAGATTGGTAGGAAAAGACCATCGGTCGTCCCCGACCGCCACTCATAAGGATGCACAAGCCAGGTACACTTCATGTTTCAAATTTGTTACACAACTTTGACCATACATGCATGCTACGGGACTTGCTAACTTCAACACAAGCATTATTTAAATTCATAATCACCCAACTAGCATGACCGTAATATCACTACCTCCATATCTCAAAACAATTATCAAGTATCAAATTGATCATAGCATCCAATTCACTTCCTATGATAGTTTTTATTATACCCAACTTGGATGCCTACCATTCTAGGACCAATTTTATAACCATAGCAAATATCATGATGTTCTAAAAGACTCCCAAAATAATATAAGTAAAGCATGATAGACTAGTAATTTCTTCAAAAACAAGTCACCGCCGTGCTCTAAAATATATAAGTGAAGCACTTGAGCAAAAACTTTCAAGCTCAAAAGATATAAGTGAAGCACATAGAGTATTCTAGCAAATTCTAATCAAATAGGCTTCTCCCAAAAGGTGTGTACAGCAAGGATGATTTTGGTAAACTAAAAAGCAAAGACTAATATAATACACGACGCTCCAAGCAAAACACATATCATGTGGCGAATAAAAATATAGCTCCAAGTAAAGTTACCAATGAACGAAGACGAAAGAGGGGATGCCTTCCCGGGGCATCCCCTAGCTTAGGCTTTTGTCTATCCTTGAATATCTTGGGGTGCCTTGGGCATCCCCAAGCTTAGTCTCTTGCCACTCCTTATTCCATAGTCCATAAAAGCATTACCCAAAACATGAAAACTTCACAACACAAAACTCAACAGGAAATCTTATAAGCTCCGTTAGTGAAAGAAAACAAAACCACCACATAAGTTACTGTAATGAACTCATTATTTATTTATTTTGGTGTTAAACCTACTGTAATCCAACTTCTATATGGTTTATAAACTATTTTACTAGCCATAGATGCATCAAAATAAGCAAACAACACACGAAAAACAGAATCTGTCAAAAACAGAACAGTCTGTAGCAATCTGTAACTAACGCAAACTTCTGGAACACTAAAACTCCTACCAAAAGAGGAAATCCTGGAAAATTTGTCTATTGAACAGCAGAAAAACTAATCAACGCAAAATCGCGTTTTTGTGATTTAACAAAACTAAATTCGTGCATGCAAAGTTTCTGTTTTTCAGCAGAATCAAATCAACTATCATCATAGGTTATCCCATAGGTTCTACTTGGCAGAAACACTAATTAAAAGATAAAAACACATCTAAACAGAAGGTAGATTCAAGATTTATTACTAAACAGGAACAAAAACAAAAAACACAAAGAAAATTGGGTTGTCTCCCAACTAGCGCTATCGTTTAACGCCCCTAGCTAGGCATAAACGCGAAGATAGATCTAACGAGTGCCATTTTTGGCACTAAATTCATCAATAGAGCACTTGTGATCTCTAGGGGTTTCTCCCTTTTTAGAAATGGCTAAACCTTTAGGCAAAAATTCAAGAAATTCATTGGTAGCAAAAGGTTGCTTAACGGTAAAGAGATAATTAGGATGAACACTTATGGATTTGAGATCCGCGTCTCCCTTAATAGAAGATTCACCCTTATTTTTAGGAACATAAATAAACTTGGCAGTTTTAGTGGGGCGTTTTGGAGTATTTTTCGTGGAGGAAAACGCGGAACCTATGTTTGCAATCATATCCTCAATTTACCGATTCTAGCAGAGTCTAGATCTATTTTTTCATTGACTATAGGTTCTTTTTCTTTAAGATTTTTCAAAGTAACTCCAACCCTAGATCCATGTTGCGTAATGTGATTATGGACCTTTTTATCCAAAATTTCAATCAACTCAACAGTGGCAATTTTATTTTCAATAATCTCAAGCCGTTGCATAACGTGTTCTAATGTTAAAACAGTTCCACTGACCAAAAGAGGTGGTGGGCCAAACAAATCTAACATAGCATTATAAACATCAAAAGTATGGCTACTAATGAAATCACCTTCGGTAGCAATATCAAGAACACATCTATTCCAAGGAGTGATGCCTACATCAAAATTGCGGAGAAGAATGGAAGTAGAAAGCTTCCTAGTAGATTTATATTGGGCATTGCAAACTCTATGCCAAGTATCTTTTAAATTTTCTCCCTCCCTTTGTTTAAAATTGAGAATTTCCTATTCAGGAGTAATAATAAGGATAGGAGGACTAGCCATGACGACAAGGTAAACGAACTAGCACACGGGAAAACGGAAAAAGGCAAGGAAAGAGAGAGGAGGAGATTGGGAAAGAGGAGGCGAATAAAACGACAAGGGTTAAGTGGGGGAGAGGAAAACGAGAGGCAAATGGCAAATAATGTAAATGCGAGGGAGATGAGTTTGTGATGGGTACTTGGTATGTCTTGACATGAGGGAAGACCTCCCCGGCAATGGCGCCAGAAATCCTTCTTTCTACGTCTTGAGCTTGCGTTGGTTTTCCTTGAAGAGGAAAGGGTGATGCAGCAATAGTAGCTTGAATATTTCCCTCAGTTTTTGAGAACCAAGGTATCAATCCAGTAGGAGGCTCCTCAAAAGTCCCACACACCTACAAAAACAAACAAATAACTCGCAACCAACGCAATGAAGGGGTTGTCAATCCCTTCAGGCCACTTGCGAAAGTGAGATCTGATAGAGATAGTATGATAAGATAAATATATTTTTGGTATTTTATAATATAGATGCAAAAAGTAAAGATGCAAATAAAAGTAGATTGGAAGCAAATATGATTAGAGATAGACCCGGGGGCCATAGGTTTCCCTAGTGGCTTCTCTCAAGATAGCATAAGTATTACGGTGGGTGAACAAATTACTGTCGAGCAATTGATAGAAAAGCGAATAATTATGACATTATCTAGGCCTGATCATGTATATAGGCATCACGTCCGTGACAAGTAGACCGACTGCTACCTGCATCTACTACTATTACTCCACACATCGACCGACTCCTGCCTGCATGTAGAGTATTAAGTCCATAAAGAACAGAGTAACACATTAAGCAAGATGACATGATGTAGAGGGATAAACTCAAGCAATATGATATAAACCCCATCTTGTTATCCTCGATGGCAACAATACAATACGTGCCTTGCTGCCCCTGCTGTCACTAGGAAAGGACACTGCAAGATTGAACCCAAAGCTAAGAACTTCTCCCATGGCAAGAAAGATCAATCTAGTAGGCCAAACCAAACTGATAATTCGAAGAGACTTGCAAATATAACTCAATCATACATAAAAGAATTCAGAGAAGATTCAAATATTATTCACAGATAAACTTGATCATAAACCCACAATTCATCGGACTTCAACAAACACACCGCAAAAAGAGTTTACATCGAATAGATCTCCGCAAGAGACGGGGAGAACATTGTATTGAGATCAAAACATAGAGAAGAAGCCATCTAGGTAATAACTATGGACCCGTAGGTCTATGGTAAACTACTCACAACTCATCGAAGGGGCAAGGATGTTGATGTAGAAGCCCTCCATGGTCGATTCCCCCTCCAGCGGAGCGCCGACGAAGGCTCCAAGATGAGATCTCACGGATACAGAAGGTTACGACGTGGAAATTGTGTTTTGTTGGCTCCCCGGATGTTTTCGGGGTATGTAGGCTTATATAGGAGGAAGAAGTACGTCAGTGGCCGCCCGAGGGGCCCACGAGATAGGGGGCGCGCCCTATAGGGGGGCGCCCTCCCATCTCATGGAGGCCTCGGCTGCTTCTTGACTTGCACTCCAAGTCCTCTGGATCATGTTCATTCCAAAAATCACGCTCCCGAAGGTTTCATTCCGTTTGGACTCCGTTTGATATTCCTTTTCTTCGAAATACTGAAATAAGCAGTAATACGGGCTGGGCCTCTGGTTAGTAGGTTAGTCCCAAAAATGATATAAATGTGTAAAATAAAGCCCATAAACATCCAAAAGGGGCAATATAATAGCATGGAACAATCAAAAATTAAAGATACGTTGGAGACGTATCAAGCACCAAGGCGGTGGACGACAGCGAGGCGTAGGAAGGGGACTACGCGGAGCCAGGGAAGACGCGGCAGTGGATGCCCACGCGAAGAGGAGTATGAGGGTTGACGGGTTTGGTGGTGTGAGGTTGCTGCCACCGCAGAATAACAGTTGTTGTGGGTAAGTAGAGGGATGTCCTGGCCAGAGGTTGGAGTAGGGTGGGGCGGTCAGGCCTGCGCGGCAGCAGAGCTGGCCACCAAAGACAGGACTAGGCGGCACGACCGACGCTCGTTTGGGTGGCTGGAGCAAGAAGACGAGAGGCTGAAGAAGCACTACAGCCGTTGGATGGACATCGTACGATTAGTGAAGCTAGAATCGTTCATATTGACTAAGTTGACAAAGCCCTCCATCCGCATCAACTTAGTAGGCCCACAAGTCACCCTCCCACTATGGTGGGTCCCAGCTAGCAGGGGGAGTATTCATTTTTTTGTGCGTAATAAGGAGGCACTTCCTTGCGTGCTAAGATATAGTTGGTGGGTCCGAGATGTCAGCGGGAGGAACGTTTTTTCTTGAAATACAGAGGCCCTTCTAGTGGGTCCCAACTGTCAGGTGGAGGAATAATTATTTTGCGCGTAATAAGGTGGCAGTTCCTTGCGTGGAGCCGTGGACCCAACTGTCAGCCTCTCCGCGTTCAGTTTTCTTCCGATGGATGTCATTTGTTGACCACATTGACCACGCCGCGCCGAGAGCACCAGGGAGGTGGACGACGGCGAGACCTAGGAAGGGATCGACCCAGAGCCGGGGAAGACTCAGAAGTGGTTACCCATGCGATGGGGAGTACAAGGATTTACTGGTTTGGCTACCGTCATCAGAAAATAACAGGAGGTGTGGGTGAGTAGAGGAATGGCCTGGCCAGTGATGGAGTAGGGTGGTGTCGGTGTTCTGGGAATGGGGGTCCCCATACCTGCCTGCCCGCGGAGTGGCTCAAGGAGTGGCCCAGCACGGCCCATCTTCATCAACTCAAGCTCAAGACCCTCGCGAGGGGCCAAGCCTCGCGGGGTGGACGAAGAAAGGCTTCCTCAGGAATGACCTCACCAGGAAGGCTCGCGAGGAGGCGAAGAGATCAAGGCAGGGGTACCTCGCGAGGTGCTTGTGACGCAAGCCATGACGATCGAGACCAGGCGGGCGCTAGGCGGGCGCCGGCCTGCGTAGTGTCCTTGTTTCCTCTTTGGTGCAAAGGGGGCAAGCGCTGGCTTGGAGTACCGAGGCATCAAGCAAAGGTTATCACTTCGGTGCAGCGAGACCAAGACCAGTAGAGCGGCAGGATGGAGGTCACCGTGGAGCCCAAGACGGCGTCATCACCAGTGCCTTTGGCAGTCGAAGACCAACTTTAGTCAGAATAACTTGTACTAGATGTTCCCCTTCAAAATGGTCATTGTTGGCTCCCTTCCCGCTCAATATTTGGGAAGAGGACCAGGGCCTCCATATATAGAGATAGCCACCACAGTAGAGGGCATCTCATAGAGTTCTCATCAGATCCAGAGGCGACCGAACTCACCCAAGTAGTTCACTGCACCAGCCCAAGAACACCTCTCACGAGGTTGTTCTTCCTCTGTACTGTTCATCATCAGCCCTTGAGGCAATCCACCACACCACACACTGGATTAGGGTATTACAGCACGACGGTGGCCCGAACCAGTATAAACCTTGTGTCCCTTGTGTTGCTCATCATATAGCTTAGATTCATAGCGAGGCGTTGGTACGTGGATTGGTAGGGGGAAGATCCTCGCACACACCCCAGAGATCGAACCTTAAGGGTTTTGCCGGAACCCAAAATCCAACATTTGGCGCACCAGGTAGGCGTGCGCCGGAGCTCTCCCTTCCGTCGACCCGCTCTCCATCAACACCGCGCTTCGCCCGCATGGCGGACAACACGCCGCCCGCTCCGGCTGCCGACACCGGCACTAGGGCCAGGAGGCTCCGAGCCTTGGCCCCCGCCTTGCGACAGGTGCAGTGGCCGAACAAGTTCAAGCTAGAGATGTCGTGGCGCTACGACGGTGGAACGGATCCACTAGCTTTCCTGCTGGCGTATGAGGAGGCCGTCCTCAAGGCCGGGGGCGACGATGGGGTCATGGCTAACTGGCTTCCCATGTCCCTCACCGGCGTTCCGCGCATGTGGGTGCTCCACCTGCCAACGGCTTCGGTGGCCTCCTGGGAGGAGCTGTGCGACCTCTTCCTCGCCCATTATGCTGCGCTGGCAACCCCGGTCGTCGTAGCTCTCCTAGGTGTCTCGCAAGCGCCACCCTCGAGCTACCATGTCAAGTCGTTTGTCCGCCTAGATCGGCGCCGCCGTCGCATGCCACAAAGCCCCTCCTGGTTGGGTGGCACCCAAGGCCGACTTGACCTTCAGCTTGGATGATCACCCCGCCAACACTGCCTTCTCGGGTGTGCTCCTGATGCTGCGCACTCCCACCATCTGCCAGGTGGCCGTCACTAGGACCCTCATCGACGGCGGTGCCGGCATCAACGTGCTCTCGGTGGAGGCCTTCAGCCTCCTCCACATGCCCCTGGAGTGACTCCGACCCAGCAAGTCCTTCTCGAGCGTCGAAGGCAGTTCCACCGGCTCCCTGGGGCAGATCCGCCTCCCGGTGACCTTTGGCACCCACGACAACTTCCACACGGAGCTGGTCGACTTCGACATCGCCCCCATCGGCCTCCCGTACAATGCCATCCTCGGCTACCCTGCCTTGGCCCAGTTCATGGCAGCGACTCACCCGGCCTACAACCTCATGAAGATGCCCGGGAGCAGCGGCGTCCTCACCGTAGCTGGAGATACAAAGGATGCTCTGCAAGCGCTCAAGCTCGCCTTCAAGGCAGCCGCAATGGCGCAGCCCACCAGAGCCGAGACCCTTAAGGGCAAGGGGGCTGCGCCAACCAAGAAGAAGCAGCTGTTCACCTAAGACAAGGCGGAGACTAAGTAGGTCTAGTCGATGAGAATGGATCCTCCAGCGCCACTTTCACCATAGGTGCCAATCTCGACCATGAGCAAGAGGAGGCTCTAGTGAAATTCTTGCGTGCGAACAAGGAGGTGTTCACGTGGGAACCCAAGCAGCTAGCGAGGGTCCCAAGGCAGGTGATCGAGCACCACCTGAACGTGTGCCCCAATGTATGCCCCGTGAAGCAGAAAGCAAGGCGGCAGTCCACCGAGAAGCAGGCCTTCATCGTCCAAGACACCCGCAAGCTGTAAGCTATAGGTGTCATTCGTGAAGTCCGCTACCCTGAATGGCTTGCAAACCCTGTTGTTGTGCCAAAGAAGGGAGAAAAGGAGCGCATGTGCGTCGACTTCACCAACCTCAACAAGGCTTGCCCTCAAGATCCGTTCTCGCTCCCCCGCATCGACCAAATCGTCGACTCCACCTCTGAGTGCGACCTATTGTGCTTCCTGGATGCCTTCTCGGGCTATCACCAAATCAAGATGGCGATAGAAGATGTGGAGAAAACGGCCTTCCTGACCCCGTGCGCGGTGTACTGCTACACCTTCATGCCGTTCGAATTACGCAACAAAGGCGCAACCTTTCAGCGACTGATGCATATTGCCTTGGGCCGGCAACTCGGGAGAAATGCTGAGACCTACGTCGACGACATTGTGGTGAAGTCTCGCAAGGCGAAGACCCTGATACAGGACCTGGAAGAAACCTTCGCGAGCCTTCGTGAAGTGGACCTGCGGCTCAACCCGAAGAAGTGTGTGTTCAGTGTTCCTTCTGGCAAGCTTCTGGGTTTCCTCGTGTCCCACAGAGGTATCGAGGCTAACCCAGAGAAGGTCAAGGCAATCGAAGACATGAGTTCGCCTCAAACCCTTAGGGAAATGCAGAAGCTCACCGGGAGAGTAATCGCGTTAGGGTGCTTCATCTCCAAGCTGGGGGAACATGCGCTACCCTTCTTCAAGGTGATGAAGAAGAAGGGTCCGTTCGAATGGACTCAAGAGGCTGAAGAAGCATTCCAAGATCTCAAGAAGTACCTGACCAGCCCTCCGGTGATGGTGGCTCCACGCCCTCAGGAGCCCTTGGTGCTCTACCTCGCCGCCACACCCTACTTCGCCAGTGCAGCTCTGGTGGCGGTTCGGGAGGAGCGCCGGGTCAAGGACGCATCGGCCGCAACCCTGACCGCGGTAGCTCAAGGCCAGGAAGGCCTCGCGAGGGCCACGACCCCGGCAGATGGGGACCAGCCTCAATAGGAAGACGCCTGCGGGTTTGAGGGAACCTCACCAAGCAGTCAAGAGCCGGGGGCTCAAACGCCTCAGGAGGCGCCCGACTCTCCGGAGGGTGCGGGCTCCGTCGGTGCTCCCACCCTCGTCGAGCATCTCGTGTATTTTGTCAGCACAATGCCGCGGGATGCAAGGGAATGGTACCCCATGCCCCAAAAGCTCTTGCTCGCGCTATTGGTGGCCTCTCGGAAGCTGCAGCACTACTTCCAAGGTCACCCCATCAAGGTTGTCTCAGCCTACCCATTGGAGAGGGTGCTTAGGATCCCCAACTATGCTGGAAGGATCGCTGAATGGAACATCGAGCTGCAAGCATTTCAGTTAGAATTTAGCACGACCAGAGTCATCAAAGGAGCCGCACTTGCAAATTTTGTGGCAGAATGGACAGAGGCGCCAGGGCTCGAAGCAGGAGAAGATCGGTCGCTTTCCCAGGGAAGCGAGGCACCAGACGGCTGGGTTATGCACTTCGATGGAGCATTCTCGCGACATGGCGCAGGGGCCGGCGCAGTGCTTATATCCCCCACTCAGGACAAGCTCTATTACGCCATGCAACTCTGTTTCCAGCAAGGCAAAAAGGTTTCCAACAACATAGCAGAATACGAGGGCCTCATAGCAGGCTTAAAGGTCGCGGCCGCACTGGGGGTGAAGCGCCTCATCATCAAATGTGACTCACAGCTCCTCGTCAACTTCTCCAACAAAGTATACGAGCCCAAGGACGAGAACATGGAGGCGTATCTTGCAGAAGTGCGCAGGATGGAAAAGTAGTTTTTGGGGCTGGAGCTGCAGCATGTGCCTCGCGGCACCAACAAGGAGGCTGATGACATCACCAAGAGGGCATCAAGGTGGCTGCCTCAGCAGCCTGGCGTTTTCGGGGAACGACTCTTCAAGCCCTTAGCGGCACCGTCACTATCAAGCACATCGCAACCTTGGGAGGAGCTCCCTCAACCGCCTGCCTCAGGAGCCCCGGCCTGTGGCCCGACCTCAGGAGCACACTTGCTCCTGGCACTGGAGCCTCGGGAAGGATGCTAGACTGCGGAGCTCAAGGATTACTTGATGCATGGGACTCTATCAAAGAAAGAAGAGGGCGCGGAACGCGTGGCCCGGCAGGCCACAACCTACTGCATCCAAGACGGAGAGCTCTACCGGAATCGGCCCAATAGTGTTTCCCTGCGTTGCATCTCCAAGGAACAGGGGAAGGAGTTGCTGGCAGACATTCACGATGGAGACTGTGGGCACCACTCCTCACCACGGACCCTCGTCGGCAAGGCATTTTGCAGCGGGTTTTATTGGCCTACAGCACTCAACGATGTAATCGAGCTGGTGAAGGCTTGTGAAGCCTGTCAATTCCACGCCAAGCAGATTCATCAGCCAGCTCAGGGCCTGCAGGCCATTCCACTCTCATGGCCATTCGCGGTTTGGGGGCTGGACATTTTGGGCCCGTTTCCTCGGGCGCTAGGGGGCTATCGCTACCTCTACTTCGCCATCGACAAGTTCACCAAGTGGGCAGAGGTGGAAGCTATCCGCACCATCCCAGCTGGCTCCGCCGTCAAGTTCATCAAGGGTCTCGTGAGCTGATTCAGGGTGCCTAATCGCATCATCACTGACAACGGTTCCCAGTTCACCAGCAATCTCTTCAAACCATATTGTGCTAACCTTGGAATGAAGATATGCTACGCTTTGGTGGCACACCCTCGGAGCAACGGCCAGGTTGAACGCGCCAACGCAGAGGTCCTGAAAGGCCTCAAAACCAGGACCTTCAAGAAGAAGCTGGAGGCCTGCGGCAGGGGCTGGTATGACGAGCTCCAGTCCGTGCTATGGTCTATCTGCACTACCACCACCAAGTCGACCGGCGAAGCCCCGTTCTTCCTCGTCTACGGAGCAGAGACGGTCCTCCCTCACAAGGTCTGACGTCGCTCCGCTCGGGTCCTGGCGTTTGACGAAGCCCAGCAGGACGCCATGCAGGGGATGGATCTCGTGCTGGGGGAAGAACACCGTCGGGAAGCCGCGCTACGAGCGGCAAGATACCAGAAGGCGCTGCGGCGGTATGACTGCCGCAACATCCGCCCCAGGACTCTCGAGGTAGGTGACCTCGTGCTCAGGCGGGTGCTCTCCAGGGAAGGGCTGCACAAGCTCTCGCCCATGTGGGAGGGCCTGTTTAAGGTTGTTCATGTTTCCAGACCTGGCGCCGCGCGCTTGGAGACCCAGGAAGGGGTGCCCATTCCGAACGCGTGGAACATTCAGCACCTCTAGAGATTCTACCCTTGACGTAAGGCCAAGTGCCTGTAAAGAAGGTCCGTCGCCTGTGAAGAAGGGCCCAGTGCCTACAAAGAAGGCCCAGTGCCTACGAAGCTCGTCGCCCCAAGAAAAGGCTTGGTGCCTGTGAAGAAGGCCAATGCCTGTGAAGCTCGCCGCCTGTGACACTCTCACGTAATAATGGGTTGGGGCTGAACACGCCCCGGAGTCTCCGGAGTGCCGCCCTTGGGCATCGAGGGCTCCCGCCCACGCCTAGTGGCGGCACTTAGCTCCGTGCTGGTGAGAAGACATTGAAGACTAGACTAGGTGCCAGACACGGCTTTTCATTTGCTTTCCGTAGTTGGCTTGTTCACCCTTGTTCGAAACTTTATTGGAGTTGCTTCTACTTTTGTTTGCCGTCCCCTGCCCGTGATTCTCTGTCTCTGTTTCTTTTTTTGCCTGACTCTTCCTCTCTTTCGCAAGCCTCGTGAGGGGGCTGCGCGGGCGCCCTCGTGAGCACCTTCTTGCCTAATTTTGTGAGGCTTCCTCACTCAAGTTCACAGTGGGAGCACCCCTCCCGGTCCATGCCCCACGGGCATCACGACGCAAACACAGGACCCGAGCCGGTCGCCCTCACAACAAAGGTTCGAAAGCTATCCTTCCGGCTAATTTTTGCAGGCCTCGAGACGCCCAGCGAGGCCTTAGGCAGGTACCTCGTGAGGTGAAAACTGCAGCGAGCCCCCCCGAGCTAAGTTGTTCCTACACACAAGCACACAGCCGCAACACCACAACGCAACATGGGAATAATAGAAATAGCATAATAATTAAGGGCCATAGTCCAGCACGCCCTCACGGCGCTCCATACTTCTCTCTCTCTCTCTATGCAAGAAAAGGAGGTAAGCAAAATAAACGCAGCGTGCCCGGCAGCACCCGACACGGCGGCCGTCTTCTCCAAACACCGCCAGGTAGAGGGTCGTGTCACCGTCAAACTTGAAGTGCAGGGTGCACTGCCAGCCCAGGCCGCGCGCGCGGGCAAACATCTGCCAGCCGCGGGCCAAGGCCACATTCCCGGTGACAGAGATATCCACCGAGACCCAGGAAGCCCTGCTGCAGCAGCCGTCTGCCTGGAGCAAGAGGCCGCTAGGAGCGCCAGCCGGGAGTTCGCTGGCAAAGAGGCGGGGAAGCTGGAGCCAGTTACCGGCCGGGTCCGCCGACCACACGACAAACTCCGGCAGCACCTCGGCCGAGCGGAAGCGCGGCCTGGGAGGCCGCGCGACCACAACACGCCTTCCCTCACCCACCGGGCGGCCGTCACCGCGCGATGGACCACCGCCGCGACCAAGAGGAGCCACCGCAGGAGTCACGGCGTGCTTACGGCGGCGACCTCGGCCGTGCTTGGTTGGAGGGGTGTCAGGCCCTTCCCGGCGAGTTTTCCCCTTCTCCGCGGCCGAGAACCTCTTCATCGGCGCCATGGACATGGCGGGCGACTGGAGCAGGGAGGAAGAAGAAGCAAGTGGGGGAAGGGAGATGTGTAGTGGGGGCCTGCGCCCTCCTACATTTATAACCCAAGGTAGGCCAACCGTCGGCCTCCATGATCACAGGTAATCATGACTCTTTTTGCATGCAGCAGGGACTCGTCAAATCAGGCAATTGCGGAGGCACCATGGGGAAGCGAAGACGCCCACGTCCAATCAACCGCCACGCGGCGACCAAGGCCACAGGCTGTTGGGGCCTGCGGCGCTCCGCACTTGCCCTTTCACTTTGCTACTAAGCCAAGTCCGAGTGCACCTTCGGCCCGGGGGCTATTGTCGGCGTTCTGGGAATGGGGGTCCCTATACTTGCCTGCCTGCAGCCTGCGGCGTGGCTCAAGGAGTGGCCCAACATGGCCCATCTTCATCAACTCAATCTCAAGACCCTCGCGAGGGGCCAAGCCTCGCGGGGCGGATGACGCAAGGCTTCCTCAGGAACGGCCTCACCAGGCAGGCTCGCGAGGAGGCAGACAGATCAAGGCAGGGGTACCTCCCGAGGTGCTCGTGATGCAAGCCATGACGATCGAGACCAGGCGGGCGCCCGCCTGCGCAGTGTCCTTGTTTCCTCTTTGGTGCAATGGGGTAAGCGCAGGCACGGAGTACCGAGGCATCAAGCAAAGATTACCATTTCAGTGCAACGAGACCAAGACCAGCAGTGCGGCAGGACAGAGGTCACCGTGGAGCCCAAGATGGCGTCATCACCAGTGCCTTTGGCAGTCGAAGACCAACTTTAGTCAGGATAACTTGTACTAGATATTCCCCTTCAAAATGGTCGTTGTTGGCTCCCTTCCCGCTCAATATTTGTGAAGAGGACCAGGGCCTCTATATATAGAGATAGCCACCAAAGTAGATGGCATCTCCTAGAGTTCTCATCAGATCCAGAGGCGACCGAACTCACCCAAGTAGTTCACCGCACCAGCCCAAGAACACCTCTCGCGAGGCTGTTCTTCCTCTGTACTGTTCATCATCAGCCCCTGAGGCAATCCACCACACCACACACTGGATTAGGGTATTACACCACGACGGTGGCCCGAACCAGTATAAACCTTCTGTCCCTTGTGTTGCTTATCGTGTAGCTTAGATTCATAGCGAGGCGTTGGGACGTGGATCGGTAGGGGGAAGATGTTCGCGCGCACCCCAGAGTTTGAACCTTAAGGGTTTTGCCAGAACCCGATATCCGACAGGCGGGGCGGTGCATCCTGTGTGGCAGCACAGCCGGCCACGGGAGGCGGGAGCAGGCAGTCCCACCGGCGCTGGTTTGGGCGGGTGGAGCAAGAAGATCATCTATTGAAGAAGTAGCACGACCATTGGATTAACATTCCATGGCCACTGTTGCTAGAATCGTTTGTGTACTAAGTTGACAAAGCCTTTCATACACGTCAACCTAGTAGACCGACAAGTCAACCTCCAAATCTATCCCGAACAGCATACAACCCGAAATTTCTAGCCGGATTCAGATTAATTTTAAAACTAAACATGCCTTAATTTAAATCCAAAGATATATAACCCACACAAAAACAATGAAATTTAAAATATCAAAATCAGAAAGAAAAAAGTATTTTGGAACTAATTGCTTGTTTGCTGTATTTTTTTCATTTTACAGCCCATTTATTATTACTTATAGCCCATTTCTTATTACTTATAGCCCATTTTCTGGGCAAGCCTGAATGCATCTCTCTTCATCTTGAAAGATTTCCGGACCAGCAGGGCATAGAAAAGGAAGTAGGCCTATGTCGGTTATTCTGCAAAAACAAAAATAGCTGGGCTAGCCATTTTCAGAAAGGAAAAAAAACTGGGTTGGTCATGTGGTAAACATATGAAATAAAAGTGCCACAGCTCCCGCACAACCAAGTTGATACCCTTCTCCGTCCCGAAAAAAAAAGAATTACTGCGCGCGCTGCTGGGTCCCGGGTGTCTACTGCTCCTTATGCAGTTATCTCGCTTATTGACTACGTTGACGGTAGCGTGCGACCCAGATGTCAGGAAACCATCAGGAGGAACCCTTTTTTTCTTGTAATAAAGGAGGCACTTGCTTTCCTACTGCCATGATCCTGGTGGGTCCGTACTGTCATCCTCACCATGTACAGTCATCTCCTTATTCCTCTCGGTTGTTGACTATGTTGACAACACCGGAGGGCGGCGCCGCGACGAGCGAACCAAGGCGGAACTCTCAATTTTTTCCTCCAAAAGAAAAGAAAATCAAAGACTTGAGAAGGCGTACAGAACAAGCTAGTGTACGAGTAAAGAGACATTGTTGAGTTTTTCAAAAAAAGAGTGACATGCTCCTATAGCTGGTTCAAATCCAAACCTATACTATGACAATATATGGTGTTATACTCTGCAAGTAATGAAACTGACATATCCAACGTTCGCTTCTCCTCTTCTCTACTTACTCTGCCTAGCATCAGAAGCTCTGGCTGCAACAACCATATCCGCTGGCTGCTCGTCTACCGGCTCTTCTGTAGGCAACAACCAGATATGCGTCAAGTCGCCACCCATACCATCGCCTGTGGGTCCCATCACACCCCCGCCAGCACATGCACCGCAACCGGTTGATCATCGCAACCCGCTGTCGTTGGTCTGGTGCCACTACTGCAAATCATGCAGATTCATCGGTCGCATCTCAACCACAATCCTCAACCCTCACCGAGTCTTCTACAAATGCCCGAATCATGGGGTAATAATATGTTTAGGTGTTGTTATGCTGCTTTTAGTTGCTGATTTTTTTAATAGTTTGGTTGATGATCTTCCAATTTGATTCGTGCAGAAAAGGGAAGATTTGTGTGATTTGTATTTCTGGGAAGTTTCTGATGTAGGGGAATGCAACTACGCTGATTATTTGGTTAGCCGAGGAATCCCAATACAAGCTGGTTGGGGTGTTGGACAAGTAACTGAAGGAACGGTAGAAGAGGAAGATGCAGAGCAGAAGGTTAAGGACACAGTTCCTCTGATGGCCAAGCAATAGCTGCTGAATGACCTTGACAACAATGAGGAGATGAAAGAGCTTGTAAAGATAATGGGAAAAATCAATGTGCTTTGTAGGATGATTGTCTCATTATTTGTAGTGTATGTAGCACTCGTGATGTATTCAGTGGCTATGACATGAGCACTTTGTTGAAACTAGTAATGAATGAAACCTGTTTAGCAGGCTGGCGTAGTGTTGTGAACATCTAATGATTTCTATTAACGGAAATCGGGGGGTATCCCCTTTTGCTCATAAATAAATAAATAGAAGAGGCCCTTCTGCTAATAAATAAATAAATTAAAAGAGGCCCTGTCGGGTCAGCTTTGTTCCCATTCAAAGACGTCGAGCAAATTGTAGTCCAACAACAAACTATGTCATCAAATTCGAGTTTCACAAGCAAATATGGGTACAACTAAATAACAATGTCAACATGTTTTAGTCATCATACAATCACCAAACACAAATCAACATACATAATAAGTGATGTTCTCACAACAAAATACTAAACAACAAGTTCATCAGGTTTCAGTTGTCATAGCAAACACAATTTCACATAGTAGATAAGAAATGTCTTCTGACAGGTAAATACGGCAAAAGCAATCTAATCATCATCCGCCGCAGCAGCGTCAACATCTTTGCCATGTGTATTAGTCTAAATCGCAATTCCCCACAGTGTCATCTTCTTCTTCATCCTCAATGTCCTCAAACGTTGGCTTCTTCTTGATCAACTCTTGTATGTCCACAACCCGACAGGCAATCTTTTTGCCAGCGTCATTGACGTGACGGTTCTCAAAGATATTAGGAACATCTGTGGAATCTTGTACATTAGGAGCAGTGTAAGCATCATCTTGTTGTGCAACTTCATTAAATGAATCCCTCTGCTCAAACCTTTTTAATACTCTCCAGTCATCGCTGCGTACAAATGTGTCTTCCAAGAAAAATATCTGTGTTGCTTGATTTGCCAAAATAAAAGGCTTGTCTATCTGGTACGCCACCTTGACATTGATGGATTTGAAATAATCATTAGCTATGGGTTTTGCAATCCTGGAAAACAGGTTATACCAACGACAACACAGCAGAACCACACACCGATGAACCTCAAAACTAGAGATATACTGCAACTGAACAATGTCTGTTATGTTAGCATACATTTTAGTTATCTCTTTGTCGTACGTATCCGTGCTCATGATGACACTGTTTTGTGTCTTCCTGCCTTCATCGCGTGCAAGGGTGTTGTAGTGCACATCTCCAACAACGCAAGATTCATAATGTCTTACCCGAGTATCAGGACCCATTGCTAGTGCGTAAAGGGTATCATCAATCTTATTAACCTATGGTTAGAAAATAGACAAGTTGATCATCTTATGTACTCAATATATTTAAAAAACTGACAGTGCAATTCAAAAGCTTACATGGCTCTTGAACCATTTTGCAAATCCTGCCATAACCAGTTTCTCAATGTTTCTTGGATTTTGTGATAGTAACTCCTTTCTGTAGATGCTGCACAACATAGTGATCGCGTCAAACATCTAGATATATAAGAATGTGCTGCAAGTTTAGTAGATTATGATGTATAAGCTACAGTACGTAGCACTTTCTTGATATAAGGTAAAATCTCAGGACAATTATTCAACACATAGCAAACCATGTTGTCCAAATCTTTAGGTTTGTCGTCTTGTCGACTCTTCCCTATAACTCGAATAGAACAATCGAAAACATAGAGCCCGGGATTGTCTTCACCCACCTCTTTGCTAAGCTGATCAGCTATTTCAATGTATTTTGAGCAGAATGTCAACGTTGTTGTAGCAATGTAGGCCTCTGCAATGGAACCCTCGGGTCTAGCTCTGTTTCTAACATAGCCATTGAAAGTGCCTAGCCTCCTTTCAATAGGGTACATCTAGCCATAGTCTACTGGACCTCTAAGTAGTGCCTCATCAGGTAGATGAACAGCCAAATGCACCATCACATCAAAGAAGGATGGAGGATATATCTTCTCAAGGTCGCATAGGATAGTTGGTATCTTGTGTCTCAGATGCTCCAAAGAATCTATCCTAATATTTCTACTGGAGAGTTCCCTGAAGAATTGTCCCAACTCTGCAAATGCTCTGCATAAGTCAGGGCGGCCCAATCCTCTAAGGATAACAGGTAAAACCCTTTGAAGTAGGACGTGGCAGTCATGAGTTTTCAACCCTTCTACCTTGTTTCGATCTGCACTGACTCTCTTTTCAGGGTTGGAAGCAAATCCATGTGGGAATCTCTCTCGTGACAGGACCTCGCAGAATTCTTTTCTTTTCTCGTGCCATATCCCGTGGTTTACCTTCATCTTGCACCTGCAAATCCTTTCTGATACCCAGGTGTGTCAAATCAATCCTAGATTTTAAGGTATCTTTCATCTTGCCTTCAATATTAAGAAGTGTGCCGATAATGCTGTCACATATATTTTTCTTGATGTGCATCACATCAAGATTATGCCACAGATCCAAATCTTTCCAATACTCCAAGTCCCACAAAGTGGACCTGCGGGTAAACAATAATCTCTCTTCTGCCCTGCCACGTTTGGTTTTCCCGCTACCATTATCAGGATGGTTTCCTGGTGTAATATGCCTGACCTTCTCTAATTCCACTTGCAACTCATCGGCGGTGAGCCTCTTTGGCGCATCACGGTTTTCATGCTTTGCATTGAACCCATATCTTTGGTATTTTGTAGGACACGGCTTGTCCTTGGCAAAGAAACGACGGTGTCCAAGGTAACAGATCTTGCTAAGTATTGGGTATGACAGCGGATTCCTGTCACAGTGAACACATGCACTGTAACCATGTGTCGTTCGCCCTGACATAGTGCCCAAAGCCGGATAATCATGGATGCACCAAATTATAATAGCACGCAGAAAGAAATCAGCTGGTGGGCTTCTATATAGGTCTCGAGTGAGAACACCCCTCCATAGCTATTGAAGTTCCTCCACAAGAAGCTCCATGAATAAATCAAAATCCTTTCCAGGACTTTTTGGACCTGGGATGAGCAAGGCCGTCATGTAGTTTGATTGTTTGGTGCAGACATTTGGAGGCATGTTGTAAGGGATAACAAGCACTCGCCACATGCTATATGTGGCACTTTGGTGGCCAAATGGGCTAAATCCATCTGAAGCTAAGCCAAGTCTCATATTTCTCGGGTCAGCAGTAAATTTTTGGTATTTGTGATTGAAGTTTTTCCGGTCACTACCATGAGATGGATGGCTCATTACATTCTGATATCTGTGCTCCTGGTTCATAGAATGCCACAGTACATGCTCTCTTGTTTCAGCATCATGAAACAACCTGTGCATTCTTGGTATAATTGGAAAATGTCTCAGAACATTATGAGGAATCCTCTTCATAGCATCACCATCTTTCCATCTTGATGATTTTCATTTTGGGCATTCACTTATGTTGGCATAATCCTTTCGGAACAAAACACAATTATTCTTATAGACATGGATCATATGAATCCAATTCCAACTGCATGAAGGAAATTCTTCATTTTATTGTAGGTGTGTGGCAGCTCAGACGCTTCTGGCAAAGATTTGCGGAAAGCAGCCAACATCGCATCAAATGATTTGTTGGTCATCTGTTCAAATGTCTTCACCTGAATAAAGGTGACCATAGCTGAGAATACTGATAGCTTATTTCCTGGGGAGACAGCCACGTTGCATTGTTCCAACATGCGGGCCCACCGTTTTTCTTCTGTAGGTGAAAGTTCACGAAATGCATGAGCATTTCATAGCATTGTTTCAATGTTGGTAAAACTCACTAGCTCCGCCACCACCACCACCTCCTCCTCCTCTTCCACCTGAGCAACAGTCAGATCAAGATGGTGATCTGCTGCTTCCACATAGTCAGTAACATTGACGTTCACAGCTTCACCATGATGAACCCACCTAGTATATGTGACCGACATCCCATACATGTTTAGATGATTTTGCACAGTTGACTGGGGTCTTGTAACTGAATTCATACAACTGCTACATGTGCGTAGCACATCTAATTTTGGACCACCATACTCAGCTCTGATAAAGTTCGTGAATTTTTCAACCCCCTTGACATATGCAGCAGAGAATCTTCGAGCAGAAGTTATCCAAGTCCTGTCCATCTATTAGACATACAAATTAGTTCTTCTACTAGATATTATACAAAACATATATGATTTTTTATGAAGTCTAGAAAAAAATACCTAGGTGTCTAAAGCTATGGCAAGATATTTGGACAAGCAGATCTAAGTAACGAAATATATGGTAAAGCTAATTCAGTAAACAGATTTGAGTGCTAAATTATGGCAGGCTATTTCAACAGTCAATGAGGCCAAGCACACAACCATCGAAGGCCATCTCAGCAACAAAGGTCGAGTATAAAATGGTGTAGAGCTATTTCACCTAACAGATTGGCTACTAGACCATGGCAATCTACATGACAATAGATATATGGCAGGATATTTTAGCAACTAATCAGGCGTGGCATGCCATCTCAGCTAAGCACATTGAGTGTAGAACAAGGCCAGGAAGCTTCTTAAGCAAAGCATATTGACTGTAAACTACTTCGGCAAACAGTGAGATTAATAGCGTCTATCAGGTAACATTCAGCGTTGCTCCGACATGGACGGGGCCTCAGTCTAGAATGCGTGTACTATGGGAGAAGCTGACCATCGTGCATCTCCACAAGAATGTCGCTAGCGGTGGCAGCATGGCTAGAAGACGACAGTCTACGGGAGCGTACTGTGGGAGTGAGAGGATCGCCGTGCGTCCCCTCGAGGAACC
>NC_057813.1:328704571-328706891 GCF_018294505.1 Triticum aestivum
GCCGAAGGGCAGTTGAATTTGGGATTTGGGTGAAATTTTTGGGGGGGATTTTCGCGTGGTGGGCGGGGGAGTTTGCCGCATGGACGGTTTCTTCAAGTGCAGTCCAACGTGTCAGTGAAGAGGCAAGCCGAAGCGCGTTCCGTTTGTGTGAGACGTGTGCAGGACCGACCATGTGAGGGGTGCAATGCGATCGCGACCGGCGTGCTATGAGTGTACCACCTTTTTTTCCTTTTAAACTTGGTGCTTCGCCCCCTCAAGATAAAAAACTTGGTGCTTCGCGCGATCGATCGACACTACTACTAGGAATCCGGTAATCCCGACTAAAACGGTGCAGACGGGTCTTTCCCTGTGCGATATGCTAGGAGGTTGGCTTAGTTGGTTTATTTAGGACGAGTAATGCTACACCTACATAATCCAGTTATGTAATTAAAGTAATGTGAAACATGTGATCTGTTGATTGGAGATTGGGGGGAGGGAGGGGCCCACCACCATGAAAATCAGGGGGGGAGAGAGAGGCAATTTACGTTAACCCTTTCGTAGGTTCCCTTAGATGTAGAAAGATGTGAAATGTGTGAATGTGTAGTGGACCTACTATTGGAGTGCCTAAAATAAATTGTGTATCTAGACCCTATCACTACAAAAAAAAAGACACACCCGTGACATTTTGGGCCGAACGAATTTTTTTCTTTCATACGTATGAAACTTCTATGACGACAATTGTGACAAAACCCGGTATCATCATAGATGTCGTGGGATCCTACTTCTATGACAAAAAATCATGACAGAAAATGGGCTTTTCGTCCTGGGCGGGCTGGAGACGCAGCTACATGACATTCTTTGGGCCTTCCATGACGAAAAAAACCGTGGTAGAAGCGATGGGGAGGAAAATTTCGGGGAGTTGCCGGTTACGGTGGGAGGTCGGGGGCGGAGCGATGCGCGTTTCTCTCGTACGTACGCGCGTGTGTGCGAGGCGTTGGCTCTAACTGGAGCCGAGCGAGGCGTTGGGCTCTAACTGAACCCGAGCGATTGCACTGCAGGCTACGCGTTACTGAACCCGAGCGATCGATCGATGGCTGTTAACTGAACCCGTTGGAGCGATTCCTTCGCTACTGCTGCTAACTGAAGCCGATCGATGATGCCTCTAGGATGAACAGTGAGTGTTGCGAGGGGGGGGGCTGGATGAACAGTGAGCGGTGGCGTTGCCTCTGGATGAACAGGAACCCATGGTGTGGAGGGTTGGATGAACAGTAGAGGGTGGAGGGGTGGCCATGGAGGGGTGGTTGAACAGGACCCCATGGTGTGGAGGGCTGGATGAACAGTAGACGGTGGAGGGGTGCCCATGGAGGGGTGGTTGAACAGTAGCATGCGGTGGAGGCTGGATGAACAGGAGCCCGTGGAGGCTGGAGGAGGCCGATGGTGGAGATGAACAGTATCCCGTGGAGTCCCGTTTTGCGGTACGCCACACCGCTCCCCCCTGTTTCGACCGTAGCGGTCCAACACAAGTCCGTTTCGTCCGTTTTGCGGTACGCCACACCCCTCCCAATCAACAGGACCCCCGTTTCGACCGTAGGAGGTCCGTTTCGTCCGTTTTGTCGTACACCACACCCCTCCTGATCAACAGGACCCCTGTTTCGACCGTAGGAGGTCCGTTTCGTCCGTTTTGCGGTACGCCACACCCCTCCCTATCAATAGGACCCCCGTTTCGACTGTAGGAGGTCCGTTTCCTCCGTTCTGCGGTACGCCACACCCCTCCCGATCAACAGGACCCCCGTTTCGACCGTAAGAGGTCCGTTTCCTCCGTTCTGCAGTACGCCAGGCCTCATTTGCATCGCCTGTTCCGTCCAAGCCGGTTGGCTCCCACGCGTTCCGTTGCCTCCCGATGAACATGACGCATTCCGTTGCCTCCCGATGAACATGACGCATTCCGTTGCCTCCCCATGAACACGACGCATTCTGTTGCCTCCCGTGAACACGACGCATTCCGTTGCCTCCCCATGAACACAAGCACTCGCCGTACGTATGCGCGACTAGGCGTTCAAGACCCCGCCCGTATGTACACATACATGGCCGTATTTTCTTTCTTGCACCCTGGCCGCTGTATGTAGGTGTACATGCTACGTGTGCGCCTCTACTATGACACGTGCGCGCCTCTACAACGACCAGTATGTACGTACACGTTCGCGACCAGAATGACAACGCTACATACGCTTCAACCAGGTGGGTCCCGACTATTAGGAACTTCCTTGCGTGCGAAGATGTAGCTGGTGGGTCCCAGCAGTCAGGGGGGCGAATCGTTTTTTTTTTGCCCGGACGCACTTCC